>NC_027750.1:14550595-14561229 GCF_000695525.1 Brassica oleracea var. oleracea | reverse complement strand
GAAATATGTGTTACGACAGACGTGTAACGAGCAAACGCGTTTCCTCGCTAATTCGTCGTAAAGCCTCTTTTACGACGAATTAGCGAGGAAAACCGCCCTCGTTAAGATTATGTTTTCTTGTAGTGTATAAAAGAAAAACATTCCTTATCAAAATTGATATGTAACAAAAAGAATAAATATTCATTTTCATTCTTTTTATTTTGTTCCTCTTCGTTCCTTTCCTACTCATTCATATTCCTATTTTAATGGTCAACAGTTAGAACCGGACATTTACGCTAGTATGATCTCAACTGAACACGGACTTTTTATCGGTCCTATAAAAGGCTATAACAATAACAATTATTGTTTACACTTTATTTGATTAATTTGAGATTGTTGTTTATTATAATTTCCAGTAAAAAATATTTGACAAAAATAATTGATGTTCCTATCAGGTTACGCAACATTATCTACATATAAAAAGGGAGATAAAATATAAAAAAAAACTGTCGAATTTAAACTTTAATTTGGGCCTAAGAACTAAGAGTTTTTGATGGTTTGTGTATGAAAATTTTATGTGACATGTAAGAAGCAAAGGTCAATAGAGAAAATAATAAGACTTTAACACGGTTGGAGTTTTTGAATACTTATACTGTGTAAATAATAAATTATATAAATAAGAATATGTAATTTACTTGTAATACATCTATGAGAGAATGGCGAATCAATACTATTAAAACGAGAGTACAAATAAAACTTAAAACTCAATCTCAATAATCTAATCTATTAAAAGAGAAGTACATTTTGTATTTATCTTTGAGTTTTCCTAAATAATTACAAAGGTTTGCCACTGACATAACACTAGAAATATACGTAAACTAAATGAAATAAATCGTTGTCAACCTTATATCACGCTAACCTAATATTATTTTCCTAAAATCATGTGATATCTTACTTATTATCCTTCACATATGTCAACTACAGTCTAATATTTATGATTTAGTTTTCAAAAAAAACAAGCTTTATGTGATAGAGCCCTCCTAATATCTTAGCATGTATCTATAAATAAGGTCGACACATACCTTGACTTTTGACTACTAAACAGAGTCAAAATGTCTAGTGTCTCAATACCCAAACATGTCTAAGCCATTTAAAAGTGGTTGAGTAAACTTTGTTGATTCCTGGTGTATGGAAAAAGTTCTTCACGAACTGGATTTACTGCTGAAATCCAAACATAGCGCCAAGTAAACTACTAACCTTTGTTGTTTTTGATGTATGGGGAAAGTTCAGTTTTAATCAAGAGTTGTAAAGTTATTTGATCATGTATACTTTCATGAAGCTAATGAAATATAACAGAAACAATAATCTAATAAAATTAGTAGCTGGACAAAACACACAAACTTAACAGTCTAAAATTAGTACAAGAACCAATAAGTAAATCTCATCATGAATTTTACAGGAACCAATAATCTAATTAAAGACTGAACTCATGCGCTAATATACAAAGTCATGTTGGTCTTTACTTCTTATAAAGCAATACATACAAGAAGTTCAAGTTTTAGTTAATACCTGTTTATTATTCAGCTTTTTCTTCAGAAACTGATACTGGGATAATTCAATCTCCAACACAAATCCTCTGAGTTACTGAAACAAGAATTCAAAATATAAGGATTATAAAAATAAAAGTAAATAAGTTAAAAATAGTTTTTTGGAATTCCTAAAACATTATTTTACAATTGGTTTATGAATTGGATTGTATATACTGGTCTTAGTTTCCCAATTTTCTTCACATCTCTCTCGAATTATTCCTGCAGTTTGACAAGGCTAGGGAACGTGAACTTTTGATCGCCTCGGCCAAGCTCACAATCTTTGTTAAGCAGAGCATTCGCTTCATTGTTGTAATCAAGTTCACCAGAGAACATCACAAGCTTCCCCATGTTGCAGAATCTGCTTTAGGAGATCAGCTGAAGTCATCTCCACCAGTGTGAGGTGAAGAAAATACGTTTCCACCTCTGTTCCAACTTATATCACCTAAGTTAGCTTTGATCAATGTGACCTTGATACGTTTGTTTGTTTGTAAGTTAAAGACACAAGACAATTTGGTAACCCAGTTCCCTTTTCGGTACGTCTGGGGAGAGACTGTCCTCTCAAATATCCACTAGTGTCAGGAACAAGAGTTTACAATATGTTGAGCTTATATCGTAAACCTATTCTAACGTCTAATCTCTTCTACTTCAACAGGAACCAGAGAAGAGATATCACCAACGACAGATGACACTAACACAGCCAAGCAACACAACCTGATCAGAACTTTGAGTATCTTCACCGCCACTCTAATTCTATTTGTTGTATCTGCTCTGCTAAACTTGCCTCTAAAACCCTTAACATCAACTTCACGTTTCAGGTATATTTTTATAGGACAAAGAAGCTTCTGGGGTGGGCTGATCATAAGGCTGACAAAACCTAGGCCTTTATGGGGTTGTCGTATGGGCCTTAGTTTATATTTGTGGCCCATATGTCCTGGCCCTAGAAGAGTTCGACCTTGTGTCTGAATTGAGACAACAGACCCTTCAATCTCCACCTTTGTCTTCGATTCAGCTAAACTTCATTTCTATCGCCTACCAATCTTCCTCAAATCTTCAATCAACCTTGAGATTCATTTTTTTTTTTTTGATCAATCTGTTCTGATGCTTCTTTTCCCTTTATGTGGATCTCTAGTCACTATCGCCTCTGTCTCCTTTACCGTCGTCAAGATCCGACTTCTGATCTTTGGTGTTGCTCATGATAAACACCTTTGTGAGCTGTTCAGCCTCTTCCGTTTAACCACGGGGACTCATTTCTACTTTGTAAGTCTCTGAAACTTTCATGTTTGAGTAACAACTTCTGTGTTTCCCTTTTAAGCCTTCATCACTTTCGGTCTCATTCCAGATTGGAGAATTGTCGACTATTCTCCTTTCCTTGGTAGCTCCAATTTTTTTTTTTTTTTTTTTTTTTTTTTTTTTGATGACTGACTTCAAGACAACACTCTTCCCAGTTTCACCACTGGAGATATTAGACTCGCACAATCACTCCCGTCATTAACGCCACACGCACAGACTCAGGTTCAATACAGTGAACTCTTTTGAACAAACGACCTTGTTTTTTTTTTCAGTTTCTGCATCCCCTATCTGTTCTTCTTGATATCTAACTTATCTTCCTTGTTTCGCATCTGCAGTTGCTGAAAGAGATTTAGATTTCTTGATGAACGGCTTCAATGCCAGGTAATTAACTCCACCTCGAATTTGACCATTCGAACACTGCTCAAAACACAGTCTTGATAAACCTTCAGATTTTACCATCTGAATTATCCTTCTCTGTCGATTTCCTATTACCAATACTGATGCACCTCAATATTTGTTTTCGGTCCATGACGAGATACTCAAACCGACGAAGAGTAACCTCTGGACCCCTTTGCTGACTTATGCTGAGACATTTAGAAGCGCCAAGCACTTCTCAAAGCTGTTTCCAGGTAAACATTTAGTAAGCATATCAGCTGGATTCTTTGTAGTATGCACCTTTAGAACCTTCATCGAACCCGCCTCAATTATATCTCTGATAAAATGATATTTCCTGTCGATGTGTTTTGTTCTGTCATGGTGTGCACTGCTTTTGGCTAGATAGATTGCACTTTGGGAATCACAGTTTAGTTTGAAATTGCTCTGTTTAAACCCCAGTTCCTCGCATAGGTCTCTAAGCCATAGTCCTTCCTTAGTAGCTTCTGCTAGTGCCATGTATTCTGCTTCCGTAGTGGATAGTGCCACAACTTGTTGTAGACACGACCTCCAACTTATGGTATTACCACCAACTCGAAAAACATAACCTGACACAGATCTTCGTTTGTCCAGATCACTGGAATAATCTGAGTCAGAGAACCCTTCAATGTCAAATACCTCTGACTTGGTAAAATTTAGGCACACTCCAGTAGCTTCCTTTAGGTATCTTAGGATCCACTTAACCGCAGACCAGTGATCCCTCCCTGGGTTTGCCATGAAACGGCTTACCAAGCAAATAGCGAACCCTAGATCAGGCCTTGAGCCTATCATCGCATACATGAGGCTTCCTACAGCGCTAGCATAGGGAACTGTATCCATTAGGCGTCTTTCAGTGATCAGTTCTTCTTTAGTTAGGCTCCTTAATTTGAACTGTGAGTTGCTCGGTGTAGTTACAGCTCTGCATTCTTCCATGTTGAACGTTTTTAACACTTGCTTAAGATACCGTTCTTGGGATAACCTTAGTGTTCCTTTCTTCCTGTCTCTGATGATTTCCATGCCAAGAATTCTGGACGCAGGTCCTAAATCTTTCATTTGAAACTCTTTGTTTAGACTTGCCTTCAAAATGTTTATTTTTCGAATGTCTTTTGCTGCTACCAACATATCATCAACGTAGAGCAGTAGATAGATTCTGTCCTCAATTTCTGATCCCTTTGTAAACACACACTGATCCTTTGTGCATCTTTGAAACCCTTGTGACTTCATAAACTCATTGAATTTCTGATTCCACTGTCTTGGAGATTGTTTCAAACCATACAAAGATTTTTTTAGGAGGCACACTTTTCCTTCATCTCCTTTAGCTATAAACTCTTCTGGCTGTTCCATGTAAATAACTTCATCTAATGTACCATTTAGGAATGCTGTTTTAACATCCAGTTGCTCCAGTTCAAAATCGTAGTTCACCACAATAGAAAGCATGATTCGAATTGACACATGTTTGACCACAGGTGCAAATATTTCATTGTAGTCGACCCCTTCGATTTGTGTGTAGCCTTTGGCTACTAGCCGAGCCTTGTACCTAGGTGATTCCACACCAGGTATTCCCTCCTTGTATTTGTATAGCCATTTACATCCAATTACTCTTTGCTTAGCAGGTCTAGGAACAAGTATCATGGTCTTGTTTTCGTCTAAGGAGACTTTTTCTTCCACCATTGCTTGTTTCCATTTCTTCCAGTCTTTGCTTCGCTTTGCTTCCGCAACTGATTTTGGCTCATCGAGTTCAATGCTTTCTGCACACGCTAATGCATAAGCCACCACTGACTCACCATCGTCATACCTCGAAGGTGGTCGTATGGTGCGCCTCCCTCTGTCTCTAGCCAAAATGTAGTCATCTAGACTTCCTTCTTCATTCAGTTCAGATTCTTGATTTACTTCCACCTCATCTGCGGATTCTATTACTTCAGATTCCAAACTTTCTCCACCTTGATCATTACTTTCTTGACCAGTAGTAGTGATCACTCCACCTTCACCAGTGTTTTCTGCGTTAGAATCTTGTCTAGATGGTCCTCGGATTAGGTTAGTACTGAATGTGACTTTCTTCTTTTCCTTAGGTCTAGATTCCTCCGAAGCTTCCTGTTGGTTAAACAGTTTTTCCTCATCGAAGACAACATTTCTACTGTTAGTGCATTTTTCATCTTCTGGAATCCAGATTCTGTAGCCCTTAACTCCTTGGGGGTATCCTACAAAAATTCCCTTTACAGCTCTTGGGCTAATTTTGTCCTGAACTTTATGGACATAGGCTACACATCCAAAACGCTTGAGATGTCCATAGTCAACCTTAGACCCTGACCAAACCTCTTCTGGTATCTTGAATTTTAGTGATGCATTAGGCGATCTATTTATCAAATATACCGCCGTACACGCTGCTTCGGCCCAGAAACTCTTTTTCAATCCTGATTCAGCCAGCATACACCTTATCTTGTCAGCTATAGTTCTATTCATTCTCTCTGCGACCCCATTTTGTTGTGGGGTGTAGGTACACGTCTTGTGACGTTTAATCCCTGAACTCTGACATAGCTTGTCCATCTGTAGATTGCAAAACTCTAGTCCATTGTCTGTTCTAAGACATTTGATTTTCTTATTGGTTTGGTTTTCTATAAGTGTTTTCCATTCTGAGAAGTGATCAAATACCTCGTCCTTGCTTCTCTGAAACCTTATCCAAACCTTCCTTGAAAAATCATCTATAAAGGTGAGAAAATACCTGCATCCAGACAGACTTGGCTCATTGAAGACAGATCCCCATAAATCACTGTGGATGTACTCCAGCACACTAGTTGACGTGTGCTTTCCTTCTGGGAAGCTCTGCTTATGAGCTTTCCCAAATACACATTTTTCACAGAAGTCTAACGTATGCACTTCCTTTGAGCTCAGATATCCTCTTTTAACCAGGAGATTCATATTTTTCAAACTCATGTGTCCCAACCTAGAGTGCCAGCGATTAGTTAGATTCACTTCAGTTCGTGCCACTGATGCTTCACCATTAACAACTGAACCTTGTAAGTAGTACAAGCCATCTTGATACTTTCCTGAAATTACTTTCTTTCCTTGTCGATAGAAAGTAACAATGAAATCCTTTCCTTCATACTTGCACCCGTTTTTCTCTAGTTGGCCATAGGATATGAGGTTTCTGCTCATAGTTGGCATGTACCTCACGTCGCTTAGAATCACAGTTGATCCATCAGAGTTTATGATCTTAAGCTTTCCTATGCCTTTGACTTCACTGTGGGTGTTATTTCCCATCAAGACCTTTCCTCCGTCTACTTCCTTGAAGTCAAATAAAACATCCTTTTCAGGGGTTATGTGAAAGGTGCAGCCAGAGTCCAGTACCCATTCTTTCTTAGGGTCTTGTAAGCTGGCCGTTAAGACCATATGTTGATCCTTTTCCTGAGCCAAGTTTGCAGATTCATTCTGCTTCCAATTCTTCTTGTCTGGACAGTCTCTTTTGTAATGGCCTTCCTTTCCACATGTCCAACACTCCCGAGGTTTGTATGTTCCTCTGGGTCTAGATTTAGACCTTGCATCTCTACTTTTAGACCTGCCCTTTCAGTGAGATTTTCTGTCAGTTCTACCTCTGCCTACTAACAATCCTTCTGCGTTTGACTTTGTTTTTCCTATGAGTCCAGATTCCTTGAGTTCAACTTCCTTAGCATACGCGGATGAGGTAACTTCTTGCAGTGTCAGAGTCTCCTTTCCATTCCCATATTTGAGTGTATGTACAAGTGAGTCATACGGTTTAGGTAGACTTGACAGCACCTGCACCGCTTGGTCTTCGTCACTCACTGAGATGCTCAGACTCTCCAAATCATCAACTAATCTGAGAAACACATCTAGGTTCTCCTCAATACTCTTGTGCTCCTCCATCTTAAAACTTGCAAACCGCTGTTTTAGATATATCCTGTTAGGTAATGTTTTTGTCTGATAATCTCGTTCAAGAGCTCTCCATACTCCAAGAGCAGTAGTCTCCTTCATAACTTTCCTCAAAACCAGATTGCCAAGACTTGCGCATATCATGTTCTTAGCTCTTTTATCTTTCTCCTTTTCAGTTAACTCTCCAGGAGATAGCACTGGTTTTGACTCTGTTCCATCATCCTTAAGTGCACCCTTTTCAGACGATGAGCTTGACTTATCCCCCACGAGGACACTGTCCAATCCCGAATTTTCAAGCTGCATTTGCATCTTGAATTTCCACATTCCGAAGTCTCCTTTACCATCAAACTTTTCCACATCAATTTTGATTCGAGTGGGTTTCATGGTTACACACCGGATCTTCCTTATGTGTTCACACCAACTGCAGATCTGAAACTGTAAACCGTGTTCTCTGCAATAGCCTGAAGCTCTGATACCACTTGTGAGGTGAAGAAAATACGTTTCCACCTCTGTTCCAACTTATATCACCTAAGTTAGCTTTGATCAATGTGACCTTGATACGTTTGTTTGTTTGTAAGTTAAAGACACAAGACAATTTGGTAACCCAGTTCCCTTTTCGGTACGTCTGGGGAGAGACTGTCCTCTCAAATATCCACTAGTGTCAGGAACAAGAGTTTACAATATGTTGAGCTTATATCGTAAACCTATTCTAACGTCTAATCTCTTCTACTTCAACAGGAACCAGAGAAGAGATATCACCAACGACAGATGACACTAACACAGCCAAGCAACACAACCTGATCAGAACTTTGAGTATCTTCACCGCCACTCTAATTCTATTTGTTGTATCTGCTCTGCTAAACTTGCCTCTAAAACCCTTAACATCAACTTCACGTTTCAGGTATATTTTTATAGGACAAAGAAGCTTCTGGGGTGGGCTGATCATAAGGCTGACAAAACCTAGGCCTTTATGGGGTTGTCGTATGGGCCTTAGTTTATATTTGTGGCCCATATGTCCTGGCCCTAGAAGAGTTCGACCTTGTGTCTGAATTGAGACAACAGACCCTTCAATCTGTCGCAAACTCAATGAATATGTCGGAGTTGAAGTTACAGTCATAGTCACGGTAACATAGCCACGGCTTCATCCCCAGGTAATGAAGAACATAAAGAATAGGAGGCTCTGCTCCAAACAACTCCGTTTTCTTGCGCTTCACGTCATCTTCATCCCCAACCCAAAAATGCTTCAAGAAATTCATGTGTTTCGGAATCCGATGCCACCACGTGAACACCTCGTTCAAGTAACCTTGATCTCCACCGTTATACGACTCAATCTCGTTTACATGTTCCATCAAAAGCTGAAACGTGCAGTTGCAAGGCTCGATCACCATAACTCCCGAGTTAAACAGAGTGCCATTGTTTCCCGTAGGCACCAGGGCCGGTCCCGAGATTTAGGGGGCTGTAGGCGATTTTTTAAAAATTACAGCTAAAAATTTTTTTTTGGTAAATTTGGGGGCCTAAAAAAAAAATTTTTGGGAACTTTTTTTTATGTAATTTTTTCCAAAATTTTTGGGGGCCTAAGGCCAATGTTTCGTTAGGCTTTGCCAGGACCGGCCCTGCCCGTAGCCGAGATCTCAGGCATCAGGAACAAGAAATCGATGTTTCTCAAGATCAACAGATCTGCATCTATGAAGATGACTTTGTCGTAATCAGTGAGTTGCCATAGTCTGAACTTGCTGTAGTTCCACTCGTTGTAAGCGTCTTTCTCTGCTTTAGGGTTTCGAATCCTCTGTATCGTCCTGATTTGCCAACCATCGGCTTCGAGTCCACTTCGGTCTCATCGACGAGGATCACGAGGTCTCTATTTGAGCCAGGCTGTCTTATGCTCTGAGCCGCCGCGATTGCTCCGCAGAATGAAGAATTGTTGCGTAAGCTTCTCTTTTAGGGTTTCCTAAGCTTGGTCTCTCTGTAAAGTCCATGGAACAAAACATAACTTACCAATTAACTTAGGCAAATGACATAAACAGCACAAAAATGTATAATAAAAATTGCACACAAGTTTTTTTTTCTAAAATAACATTAACTAAATGGTAAAATAACTAAATTATTCCAAATTATAAATCCTTATCATAACCCCACCCATAAAATATATTAAACTCTAACTTTATCACTAAATTCAAACTCAAATATAAAATACAATATTTTTAAAAACTTTTATAATTAACTAGATTTTTTTTCCGTGATAGTATCTTATAATTTTTTTAATTTTAAACTTCATAAAACATTTAAAGTTTGATTTACATTATTTTATACCAAAAAACATAAAATATAGCTAAGAAAATAAACCATCCAGAAATCTTGAAACCGTTGTCTCCCGCACTCTCTGATTAAGGACTCTGATGGCATTACACCAACCATATGGCTGCAGCAGCACTAACGGCTATTAAGGAAGATACTTCAAGGAATATTCTTTTGTGATTAACAATTAATCGCAATCCCTTACTGTTTGGAATTAAGACAAACTCTCCTCTGTAAAAAGATCCGTCAATTTCTATTGCCGTCACTACAGGAAATGTGGGTATTAATAGCTGGCGTTAAACGCTATTAGTTTGTTTAATAGCGTTCCCTAAAACGTTCTGACAGCGCCCGTTATCGTAGGTCCGACACTTTTTATAGCGGATCTTTCGAATGCTATAGTTTAATAAACAACAATAGCAAATGTTTCGTGTTATTAATTTATTTTTAATTATCCAAAAATTTATTAAAAATAATTATCAAACCAAACCAAATTAAAAAATAAAATTAAAAACTACACCTAAACATAATTCATAATTAAATAATTCAAAATTAAAAAAAAAATAATTCATATCTATCTTCTCCCTCTTTCTCTTTTTCTTCTTCTTGCTCAGCTTATCTACACCAGCACAGCTTCATATCCGGCTTCTTCCTGTAACAAGAGCAAACAAATCAAAAATCAAATTAATTTCCAAATCTAAAACTTAAACTCCAAACTTTTACACTATCAGAAACTGATTACATTGAAACTCAGATCCTAAACAGCTCAGATTAATTTCGAATTGTCTTAAACTTAACAGTATCAATTGAAATAAGATCAATCATAGACAGAAACAAATTAATCAATCTTCTCAAACCCAAACAGAAACATATAAGACAGATTCTACACAAGCAAACACAGATCTGATTTTTCTGCAAGAATATGATAACTCTAAACTCAGAAAGTTTCAGACTTTTTACCCTTCCGTTGGAAGAAGCTTCGCACCGGACGACGAACGGACAATGCTCAAGCCTCAGCGTGAGCCTCGCGCTCTGGTTCAGTTTCAGTGATGAGAGAAAGAAGAAAATTTCGCGAAGGAGACGACCATAATCATCATAGAGAAGACGAGATCTTTACTTTCGAGAAGGAGTCGATATGCATCGCTTACTTTCTCTCTCTCTCTCAAACACGAGATCTGCTCAAATCTC
>NC_027750.1:14545721-14545959 GCF_000695525.1 Brassica oleracea var. oleracea | reverse complement strand
AAGATGAATCTCCCAATATGGCAGATCCCAGAAAATACTCTTTTTATGCCAGTTATGTAGCTCTCCAACCGCACTGACTCGAATGTTTTCATGTCCACCTACATCTGGCGTCCTTTCTGCATCAAAATACATAAACTGCTTCAACAAATCTTTCCCACTAACTTCCTCAGGTGGACCATCAAACACCTGCTTGTTCTTCGTAAACAAAGTCTTACTCCTGCGGTATGGATGATCAGGG
>NC_027750.1:14499359-14545463 GCF_000695525.1 Brassica oleracea var. oleracea | reverse complement strand
GTTTATCCATCCACGAACGATAATAAACTTCTGAAGACATGATTTTCACGGAATTGTTATGACTAAAGAGAATGAAGAGAGAATGAAGTGTGAATGAGTTGAATGAGGAGGGATTGTATTTATAGGAAATTGCTTACGGCCCTCCGACGACTTTCCGACGAAATTCCGATGGATGTAAAGCAGTCCGTCGGAATTCCGACGGTATTGTCCAATCTCAAACGGCTATATAACGGTCATATATATTTGTCGGCAACGGTCACATGGTTCGTCGGAAATTAGTCGGAAAATTCCGACGGAATTCCGACGACTGTACTGTCAATCGGAATGTCATCGGAAATTCGTCGGAATATACCGACGAACTTCCGACGACTACAACGGTTACATTTTTTATCGGAATGTCGTCGAAAAGTCGTCGGAAAATTCCGACGACCCTTGTTTCGTCGGAATTTCGTCGGAAATGGCCGACGGAATTCCGACGACTTGAAATTTTTGGATTTCGTCGGAAATTGGTCGGTAATCCGTCACAAACGTCCGACGACATTGATGTCCGTCGGAACCTCCGTCGGAATTCGGCGTGTTTTCTTGTAGTGATTCTGTTATTAATACTCACATTTCCTGTAGTGCGTGATCTTCCCCTTTTAACACTACCTTTGTCTTCATAAGACGATCTTCTAATGATCTTAAGATCTATCACCGATATGTGAAAAGATTATGTATTGTTAGACTGAACCAAAGATTGCAAATCAGAAGAAAGAGTAACAAACAAGATACTCAAAAAATTTCCTATTACATATACATGCGAGAGAAAAACCTCTCATTTAATTGTTTAAACATTACTTATGCTCAATAAAAAACTTAGTTGTTGAGAACTCAAAGAAAAGTTCCACTGCCCCCGTGAAACAGCCTTAGAGAATTAACAACGCTTAACAATAAAATTGATTGTTGGTCTTTGCACCAAAAAAATAAATGATGGGCCAACTAAACTTTGTCAAATTCATATATAAATGTCAAAGGTCCATTTTTAAATATTTTTGCAAAATAATTATATATTTTGTTTTTGGTTTTAAAATAGAACATCAGTTTATGTGAAATAATTATATTACAGTATTCTTACTTTTAAAATAAGATTTACAAAATTAAAAATAAAACATAAAGTAATAAAATTAAAATCAACTTATAAATTTTATAAATATTATTTATATAAATTATAAGAAAAATTAATAGATTAAATAATTTTAATAAAAATGTAATTCAAAAATTAATTTATCTGATATACAGGTTATTTAATATATTTATTTGATTATGTCAATATCAAAAACCAAATAAGCAACTGACATAACTTATAAATATTTAAAAACATGATCAAAATATATAGATCAAACAACTAGATCTATATCATTTATCTATAAATCAACCAACAATACAATATATAATACTTATGAACAAAGTTAAACATATACAAACATTTACTAACCGAAAACAACTATAAATATTATATATTGCAAACTAAAATAACACCCGCGCGGATACTCGGGTCAAAGTCTAGTTACAATCTAATGCCACTGCTTTAAACACAGCCGTTTTATATATTTTGTATTGATGAGAGAGAGAGAGAGAGGAAACAGACTTCCTCTTGATTTCATGTTCATCTTCTGCATCCCTCTCCTCCATCTCAGCTGTCTCGCTTTCGCTTTGGGTCCTTCCTCTGCTTTCATTCCCATGATATATTTCCATAGCACTTATCTGATAACGTTAAAGAAGGAAGCTTGGTTAACTTACACCACTGTCAACCACATGAAGGCTACTTCCACTTAGATATCTTCGCCAACTTCATCCCTCCTTTCAAGTTCCATCTCCTTCTCTCTCTTTCTTTATCTTTCGGCCTTTAATTTCACATCTTTTTCTGAAAGTTAGAATCTTTGCTAGGTTATGTGAATTGTTTTTTTGTTCATGGGTCTGGTCAAAGCTTTGATTTTTTTGTTCAAAGCCATGTACTTTATCCGTTAATTGATCTGAATGATTCACGTATTCATTGGTTCAGACCTCATGTTGTATTGTTTATGCAAGTCTCTATGAAACAATATAATTCCTCATATTAATGGTTATAGAAACATAGCTTCCAGTGTTCTAAAGCTGCTTCCTTTTTTTGCAGGAATCGAGCAAAGAGCGATACAACGTTCCAGATGCTCCTGTTCGAGCTGAAAGTTGATCCGTATATGAAATTTTAGTTGTAAACATATTAGTATAAATTTTTAATAATATTTTTTCATAATTGGTAGGTCGTAAAATTAATGTGTATTAACTTTTAAAAAATTAGAAACCAAAACAAATGTTTCAAAGTTTCAAAAAAAAAACAAATGCTTCAGTCTGTTATGTTCATGATTGGTCCTACTTGCAATTTGTTAATAGTTCATTTAAAATGTTTTGGTCACTGTCCGGAAAACGTTATACAGTAAATGTATAGTTGTTTTGAGGATATTTAAACAGTATGATTCATAATCTATAATCTCTTAATTGTATACAGAAAAAAAAAAAAGACACTACGACATGAGAGGATGTCATATATTGCTATGCATTGAAACAGCTGGAAACTCCTAATTAATAATTAGTACACTGGATCCGCCTGTACGATTTCTCATTCGGTGCATGAATGGTTAGCATTTTCCATTTTTGTGTGCTACAGGTGCATTCTTACAGCCAATGCACACAATCACAAGATTCCATAATCTAGAAAAGACCATTACAAATAAAATGTGAATTTAATTATATTATTTGTATTTGTTTTATGATGCCATGGTATAGCAAACGTGTATACATATCACATATAAACAAATATATGAATATACAAATCAAGATACGTTCTTTTTATGATGCCATTGTATGCAAATACGCAAATTGTAAAGCAAATGTATATTTCTGTCGCCTCATGTATGAACACATAGATACATGAAATATATTCATTCTGTTTATGGTCTACGATACTATTGCACGATGGTTTTGTTACCTTTTAAATAATAGGAGTATTTTTTTCTAATCAAGCAGACGTTTGTGGTTGTCTTTCCAATCATGAATAATTAACTATTTGTTAAACAAAAATCTATATTTTACTATTGCAAACTAATGAATAAGAAAATTAATGAGAACCAAAGGAACTCTACATTATTATACATTTTTATTATTTTTCGGGTCACATATATAGTTTTTGCTTTTTATTCGGAGCTAGGGTTTTATTTGTATCTTTCAATGTTTGAACTCTTTAGAAATCTGTTTCTTTAGTTTTTTCTTGTGGGGTTTGGTGTGTTTAATGGCGAATCATTCATGGTTAAGCGGCGATTGGAATCACCCGAATGCGTACTTCAGAAACTCCATGGCGTCGCCTGAAAGCTCAGAGATGAGACACCACTCGGGATCTACCATGTATTGGAGCTCCGAAGAACAAGCAATTCTCGAAGATGGTCTTGCTAGGTAATTAGTGACTTCTCTCAATCAATACTAGTTTTCCCAGTTTCTTGATTTTTTGTTGTGATGATTAATTGACTATTTATTTTTTCACAAAGATATTCGTCGGAACCGAGTATTTCACGTTACGCGAAAATAGCGTTAGAGCTTCAGAACAACAAGACCATTAGAGACGTAGCTACGCGTTGCAGATGGATGCATGTAAAAGTCTTCTTAATTATACCTTCCACAAGTTATGTTGTTTTCTCTGTTTCTTATTCGCTTCCTTCGGTTCTTGTTTATGTGGCAGACGAAAGAAAATAACAAGAGAAGAAAAGAAGACCACAAGGTGTCGGGAAGAGCCAGGGTTGACAATCAGGTTTTTCAACATACAATCTAACTAGTTCTGTTCGGTTTTTATCAGCTCGTCTTTTTGTTGTTATCTAAAATATTCAGGTTTAAGCTGCATATGATGTAATCTCCGTTTCATGTTTGATAACTTCAGGAGGTTATTGATATGGTGGTGGCTTCAAACTCAGCTACACATATGTTTGCATCATCACATCTTCTTAGAGAAGAAGATGGTAAGTATATATATCTTTGATCCAATGATTCTTAAGGATGCTTCAAGATTTTATCTTGAGGAAATAGATATGGAAATATCAATAAAGATTCGTTTAATGGTATGCAGGGATCAATAGCGAGCTTCTTAAACAGAATGAACAACTCCTCAGTCAGATTTCTGCAAATCTAACAAATTTCAATCAGATTTCTACAAATGTCACATCCTTGAGGGTAAAGTATAGATGCCTTACCAACTTAAACTGAGGGAAAAAGTTATTTTAACTTATTCTTTTTTTTTTTAACAGTTAACAAAAAACTTGACTCTCTTTTGCAAGAGCAGAGACAACATCAGGAAACTTCTCACAAAGTACGTAAAAATCATCAATTCTGCAAAATGTCTCGTCTATGTTGTTGTATTCAGTGTAATTAGTTCTTTTGATCTTACAGTTTGAGTGAGAATGCCCCGGAGCAGATGAAGCATATGCCACCATGGCCGGAGAAATTGAGATATGATCATGATGAGCTACTTGATTCAATCCTTCCTCCCTCACCTATACAATGAACTACTCTTTCTCTTTTTCTTTCTTTGCAATTCAATTCTTCAGGACATTCTTTTTTATTTTGTTTTCAATTGGATTTCAGTTATTAGGTTTTCTCCCAGTAGAAGCCCTGGCTTACAGCAGAAGTTTAGATATTTGTAACTGTATCAAACAAAGAACATTTGATGCAAAAGCATTTCCGTTGTTAAATGTCAAGATTAGTCGAGCCAAGAGCACCGGTGTTCTTAATATAAAAAGTGGCGGATCAAAACACATACAACAGATCATGTCCATTAATTCAAGTTGCATGCACACAATGCTAAGTAATGATCTAAAGGATTTTAATGCTTAATCATGTTTCTCTCCCAAACTGAACTAGATTACTGTATACAAGTAAAAATTTGGGTATGTAAATAGTAAAAACGAAATTAATAAATACCTAGATGTAAGAGGATTTCGAGGATGTGAGCACGTCTCATATTCATCGAGGAATGGTCGGGTGGACGCGTTAGCAAAATAAACAAAGATCAGAAGCTTTATTTTTTTCCATATAGACCAGATCCGGCCAGACCGAGATGCTCATCTGAGAATCGGTTCGTCTGATCACCACTTGATTTAGCGTAGATTGACAGCAGACAAAAATATATATATATCACAAAATTGGTAATGTGAGAAACTTCTCAATGGATGGGCTAAAGTGAAATTGGTAATGTGAGAAACTAAAGCCCAATAAGAAAATTGTTTTATAGATGGGCTAAAGGGTAAATCTGATATTTCATATATGTCTTAGGGCTTTTAGAAGTGACTCCTTATATCTTGCGGACGGTGCTTTAACGTATTGGTTCTTGCTCTTTGCGTGGACGGCGGCTAGGTTAAAACAACAGATCCGACAATGGTACGTCGTCTGTCTTTCTATTTCGGAATGCGTCTAGTTTTGTACTCAATCTTAGTCTAGTTAGCATCGTTGTTCCCGTAGCTTTAAATGTCGATTCTTGTATCATTTTAGCTTTAAATGTCTTCTGTTGCTTTTGATTAGGATGTAGTAAAACTTGTAGGTTACAGAGAGCTTGATCTTCTAAATGTTGTTTTGATGTATTCGTCTGATAATTCATTGATGATGATGATGATTGATATAATGTGGTGCAGCCTAAGCAAATCCATGAGATCAAGGACTTCCTTCTTACAGCAAGAAGGAAAGATGCTCGGTCTGTGAAGATCAAGAGAAGCAAGGACATTGTCAAGTTCAAGGTCAGATGCTCGAAGTACCTCTACACGCTCTGCGTGTTTGATCAAGAGAAAGCCGACAAGCTTAAGCAGTCTCTTCCTCCAGGTTTGTTTATATTCTTAAGAACACACCTAAACACATAGGTTCTTTTATTCTGTAACAATGTTTATGATTGGCAATGCTGACACAGTATATGTTTGCTGTTGCAACTGTTATTCAGGTTTGAGTGTGCAAGACCTTTGAAGATGAGATGATGAAGCCCTCCTTGTTATGATGAATCCATATGAGAATATGTTTTTGTTTAGTTAAGTTATTTTTTCAAACTTTTCTGGGTATGCGTGTTTTTGGAATACAATCTCTGGATTTAAAATTTCTTTAGTTACATACTGATTCCATACTTCTACGGTTAAGTACAATCTGTAGATGTTTTTGTCCTTGATCCTAGCACTGGACTTTCATCTATATACTTAAAATGCCTAATAGTAGGTAGGGCTGGGCACGAATACTCGTTACTTGTATCTTACCCGCTTGACCCGTACTCGATTCATTTTTTCAAGTACTTGTCGTTGCCAAGTCAAGTATTAAATCGTTGAGTTTTGCTACTTGCAAGTAGCAAGTATCACAAAAAAAGTTACACTCGCCTAGTAATGATAACTAAACCATAAAAACCAAAGCCCTAAACAACTATTTATTTGTCGTAAGAAGTAAACAATACCTTCTTATCAAATTCCATCTTTTTTTTTTTTTAATATTAGGTGCAAATATTTTATTTAAAATAACTCTCGTGTTTTTACCAAATCGAGTAAATAAAACAAACTTTTATAACTATATCTTGTAAAATATTATATATCAAGTAATTTTTAGAAACTTGAAAATATATTCAAATAATTAATAAATACTTGTAAGTAGTAAGTAATCGAACAAGACAAGTAACATATTTTTGGATAAGTACTCGAAATAACAAGTAATTTTTTCCGACAAGCTAAGTACAAGTCAAAAAATTCATTATTCATTCAAAGCAAACCAAGTATCTAATGTACATAAAAAAAACAAGTATCCAACTTGCGTCCAGCCCTAATACTAGCACATAAAACCTGTTATTTTGTACACACATATCCAGACTGACCAGACCTATCTGCGGTGTGGTTTCATTATCTTCACTATTTCTGTAGTTTATGAGTATTGGGCCGGTTCTGCTTTTGAAGCTCAACTAATGTTTATGGGCTGGACTGGAGTGTGTTAGTTTTCCTGCTCTTTTGCTTAGAAATTACATCTTCATCCCGGGTGATTTTACATGTAATTTGGGGAATGAGTTAGTCTAAACTTCATGTTTTATTTCTTTTGTAAAACCATGTTGTAGTTTTATAAGCTCTCTTCTCAACTTCTTGTATCGTCGTAATACCAAATATAACAAATCATGGTTTCAAAACAAAACCAGCAAATGATTGAATAATTGACCAAATGGAATCGTTGCTTTGTGACATTTTTAAGAGACGGGCCAAAATGAGAATGTTTGTTCCCACCTTACAAAAGAAAATCTAATCTACAAACAACAACATATAAAAAATTATTTACCATGTTAAACACTAATAAAACTATTTCCCGAAGGTCGAATAAGTAAAAAAAAATGAATAATGATAACAGAGGCTTGCTTTTCTTTGCATTGTAACGTTAATCGAAAGGTTGAGAAAAAAAAAACGAATTATGACGATAGATAGATATAACACGGAACAATTCATTAAAAGGAGATGGTAGGTGAGCTATATAAGTTTGACTTAAAAGCAATAAAACAAAATAAAATATATATATAAAAAAAAGGAGCTGTTTCTCGCTCTGACGTCTTTTCTCTCCAAGTCGCAGACTCGTCTTCGGCAAAATCTATAAGGAAGGCTTTCGAGAAGGTATAAATCGATCGATTCATCACCCTCTCGTTTCTATCTTAGAGATAGAAGATTCCAATGATCTCCAAAGCTTCTTCATCTACCTCCACCAATTCGTCGATTCCTTCTTCTTCTAGGGTTTATCTCTCTCCCCCTCTCTTCTTACTGTTACCTTTGATTCAGTCCCTGCACAAAACCTTTGATAATTCGGATCCAGATAGCATACCTAAGATCTCGTTAGCTCAGATTCTCAACTTCGTTTGGAAAGTTCCTTGTTTTGGGTTTAGTGTTGTGTCGATTCATTTGAGGATAGTGTACCCTAGGAGGATTAATCTCTGTAGATTGTGATTGAATTAGCTAAGCTCTGCTTCTTTTTTTTTTTTTTTTAAATTATTATTGAACAGATTGGAGGTCAGCTTTGTGTGTGGCCTGGTTTGACACATCTTTGCCTCAGGAAAAGCTTGCTATACGGAGTTATGTGGTTATTCTCCATGCCCCTCAAAACGCTTCGTGGAGCTAGAAAAACGCTTAAAGTTACTCACTTTTGTAGCATCTCCAACATGCCCTCTTCCTTAAAAATCGAACTGGTTTGTATATGCTTTACCTTATCATCACTTTGCAACTTCATTCTACTTGTTCTTTCTAATTTGTCGGCGAATGTTTCAGGTGCCATGTAGTAAAGACAACTATGCGTATCTTTTGCACGATGAAGACACTGGGACGGTTGGAGTCGTTGATCCTTCTGAGGCTGCGCCTGTTGTTGATGCATTGAGCAGGAAGAATTGGAACTTGACTTACATATTGAATACTCATCATCATCATGACCACATAGTGGGGAATGCTGAGCTGAAAGCTAGGTATGGCGCAAAGGTGAGGGGATACTATCTTCGGTTTAAAATTTGGTTTATTTGGTTTCGTTATGCTCTCTGCGCAACTTAGCCCTATCCCGATTGCTATGGAACATAGAGCTCTACAATATAATGTTTTGTTTTTAAGTAAGGTGTTAGTGTTAACAGAAATAATGGCTTTCTGGCCTTAAATACTCTTGCCTGATTTGAAAAAAGAAGATTGAAGTTGACTTCTACTTTGCTAGTCAGCTGTATTGTGGCTATTTGTTTAGTTCTTTTCTTTATTTGTTGCTTCGGTGATGTATTCTCAAGTGTTTTTATGTGACTTGTGTTTCCGACAGGTGATTGGCTCAGCTGTAGATACGGATCGGATTCCTGGCGTTGACATACTTCTCAAGGATAGTGATAAGTGGATGTTTGCTGGCCATGAGGTTCGGGTAATTGACACTCCTGGTCACACACAAGGTTTGTAGCTGCCATTTACCTCTACAGTTGAAACATATCTCTACTATCAAATATTGCCAACCAAACGTTTCTTAGTTAACTTAAAATGATATTCACCATACACACTGTGAAACTGCTTTCCTTTTTCATCCTTTAGAAAAACTAGTAACCTCTTCACTACGCTGTGGCATGTTTTACTCTCTTTTTAACTGTTCTTATTCTCAAGCAGGCCATATTAGCTTTTACTTTCCCGGGTCAGCCACAATATTCACAGGAGACCTGATACATAGCTTATCTTGTGGTACCCCCGAACAGGTAGCATTTACTCGAATAACCAGTAGAGTACTCTAAACCTAACTTCATCGTTTCTCACAGAAGCAAATTTACTGTGCTCTGTTCTTTTTTAAGTTTTAACGATAATACCTTTTTTTCTGCCTGTCTCAGATGCTTTCATCACTCCAAAAGATCGTGTCTTTACCAGATGATACAAATATATATTGCGGTCGCGAAAACACAGCAGTAAGTTTGCACACATAAACATTGCACTCTTATCTCACATTATTCAACTCTCAGTGACTCGGTGAAACAAACTATTTACATGTCTTCCATGATACAGGGCAATATCAAGTTTGCACTATCTATAGAACCAAAGAATGAAACTCTTCACTCTTATGCAACCCGAGTCGCCCATCTTCGTAGCCAGGGACTCCCTTCGGTAAGCTATCTTCTCTTCTCCTCTCTATCTGTTAACCTCTTTCTTTTTTTTTTCATTTGCGATGTTTTGTTTGTAGATGCCAACGACTGTTAAGGTAGAGAAAGCGTGTAACCCGTTTCTCAGAACATCGAGCAAAGATATCCGTAGATCTTTAAGCATTCCGGACTCGGCAAACGAAGCCGAAGCACTGCGTTGTATACACAGAGCCAGAGATCGTTTCTAAAGAAGCTTTGGGGGTTATCTTCCTTATTGTATATATAGTTGGAAGTCATCATCTGCAAAGATCAATATATTATATGGTTTAGTGTTTTTTAATAACCAATTGAATTTGATGTATTAAAAAAGGTATTCAAAATAAAAGCAGTTATATAAATATTTTACTAAATTATGAATTTAAAGTGTAATTTATGCAATTGTAACTCTATGTTTGGATCTTCTTCATCTTTGACATACCTTTTGAGACATGGAATCACCAGAAATCTTTACATGAACATTCACCGTCTTGAAAATGATGAAACCTGTTTAAAAGCAGAGTGGCAATCACCAATAACTCTGAGGTACTTCATTATTTGATGGGCAATGTAGAGTTCCTCTGGGCCATGATGTGGCATTAATAATCTTTGTTCTCTAATCATCTTGCAAGCATTTACTTTTAAGAAATTTTTATTCAAACACTAAAGTTTTCTATCACCAATCCCTTTAATATACATATTTTATCCCCAACTTTATATATTAATTAAATTTTTTATTCATATTAATAAATTAGTTTTCATAAAATCTGCTCTCTCTTATCTCTCTCCTATCTTTCAGAGAGAGAGCGTCGAGTTTTGTTTGTCGGATCTCTTTGGACTCAGTCTCCCAATGGTCGGGTTTCTGCCTCTGGAAGCGGTGGATCCCTTATCACCATCTTCGCCGGCTTTAGGTTTACGGGAAGTGGTGGCTTCTATAGCACCGTTCTTCGTCGGCTTCTCACCGGAGTGATCTGGTTGGTTTTGATTTATGCTTCTAGTCCTTCTTTGCCCAATCTACTCTTGATCTGAAGGCCCAATGTCTCTTTCCTCCCCTCGGTTAGGGTTGTCGCCATTTTCAAGCTTATATAAATCATCAAAGATGGAGTTTTGCGCATGCAAGAAAATTGGATTTCTGATCGATTACAGACGATTGATGTTTTCGTTCAACGATCTAATAGGCTTGGTCGACGTCGGAGTTCCATCACGCCTCTTCGCTGGCTCCGGAGGAAGAATGTTGGAACCGCGTCTTGACGCGTGTACATTGATCGTTGGGTGATCGTATATGGCGTCGTGTGACCCTCTTCCCCAACAGATCTTTCTCTCGTGGGCTTAAGGCCTCAAGATGCTTTGTATATTGGGCTTTATATGCTAGGCCTTTCATTTATGTTTTATTTGCCTTTCAGTTGGACCTTTTTGTAATAGTTTTACTGCCCATCTTCTTGGACCTGTTTTATATTATAGACCTTGTTTAATAAACATCCAGTTCACAAAAAAAATAACTAGCTTTCATAATTATTCTTATTTAAGACTTCTTAAGAAGTTAGGAGTTATCACTCATTAGATAATAACTGAAAACAATAAAAAATAATAACTTTTTACTTTTATTTTTTTTCTTAAATTCACATAAAAATTTCAAGATTAAAAATTTTGTTAACGGATAATTTTTTAATTCAGAAAGCATGTTAAACTGACTTCTTTTATTTTATTGTCTTCAGCAAATGGTAAACATTTATCTTTATGTAATAACTAGCTGATGCTCCGCACCTTGTGTGGACTAATATATATATCTAACAATTCTTAATTCTGATGTTTATTTTTAATAAATTATAAAATTAGATACAAATTTAGATTAATATTATAATTATAAGATTTTAATATTCATACTGGTAATCAATGTGTTAAATTAAGTTCTTTTGTTTCATATTTTTATTTATGGGATGTGGATTTTGGATAAAAAATGTCTAGTAATAATCAAATTAGAAAACTTGGATTTGAAATTAAGCATTTACTCTTTTTGGACTGAAAGGATTATAATTAATTACAACCCACAAACACAAAAATAACAATAACCTAGGGGTGTTCAATCCGGTAAAACCGAACTATTTAAAACTGAAACAAAATAGAGTAAATAGTTTGGATTTGATAGTATTAAATAAACTGAATGGATGTTATTTTGAAAACCCCAGTATATGTATATGGTTCAGAATATTAACCGATCCAACCTAATAAACCGAAGAAACGATTAATTAAAATATATTAGTATATTTTTATATAAATATATCATAATCTGTATTTTGATCAGTATTTCCAATAAAAATAAGAAAAAACAGCTATAATATTAGTCATTAAAACCATAAACTAAATATAAGAAAAAAAAAAAAAACTGTCGGGTAAAAAACAAAAGATGGGACTTCAAATACTTTCTGTGAAAGAACAGACACTATGCCAGAACCAAACACTAACCCGATGTATGTCTCTGCCGATGTACTAGAACTATTACTCCTCAGGCTTCCACCGAAATATCTAGGAAGATTCAAAGCCGTGTCAAAGCAATGGAGATCATTACTGGAATCAAACTTGTTCTTAGAGATGCATCTCAGTTTTCCCCGCCGAGTCTCCGCCCGAACGTAATTTCTAGAGGAGGCGAAGAGATTGTTTATTTGCACTGCGACACGACACGACCGTCCATGAGTTGCGATCCCTGAACCAGGTTGGATCAACGTTTTGAATCCGTCGACCGGACAAAGACTCCGTTTAGCCTCCGGCCCAGATCCGTTGAACCGCCATAGCAGCGACCTTTTCACCAACAGAGGACTGTTTTCAGCTTATTTTCCGGGCAACTGGACGATGGGTTTCGGCAGAGACAAAGTTAACGGAAGCTATAAAGTAGTGAGGATGTTCTGCTTGTGTCAATGGTTCTATCTATTGGTCTGACATCTGGAGGGGTTGTAGGTTACTCTCCTTGGATTCTGCACTCTGAAGAGTTCCACCCTGTCCCACTTCCAACGGATATGAGATTCACTGTGGAGACTCAGATAGTTAACCTTGAGGATCATCTAGCTTTAGAGATGTGGATCATGGATGATGATGATGGTGCATGGAGCAAGACTTACTCCATTAGTTGTGCTTGTATACGTATTAACTCAGATCAGCGAAGGGCGTTCATGCTGGTGATGTCTTGATCTGTGACAATTGGAAAAGTGTGTTCAGATATTGTCAGATTACAAATACCATCAGTCTGATCTTCACATGTACTTACATTATATCTCCTTATCTCGAAAACATGGTCCGATTTGAGAATGAATAAGTCGAGCCAAGGACTAGAGTTACATTCCTCTTTAATGTAAATACGTTTATTAGCTAGTGTAATGTTGAGATATGTGTTTTTATCGTATTTTCCTAACTGCTATATAAAATTTGCAGGCTGGGGTTGGTTTTGCTGCTCATGGTGTATCATCTTCTCAACCAAGAATTGATATATTTCACTGTAAGAGAAAAATGTATAATCTTCCCAATGCTGAAAAGATTTATAACATTTATGATTTTGATTGGCCTTGCAGATCTAGGCGTTTTCCTGCGGTGGGCAAGACTGAGATTGTTTGTTTTGGCTGCTCTTTTGACGTGTTCCCTGTTTAGTTGTGATGATGCTTTATCTTGTGCGGGTAGACCAATATTCCTCCGTTGGTTAGATTGTTTTGGTGTTAGGGACGATTTCATCAAGGTAATTTATCTTCTTTAGTTTAGAATATGTTTGATGGTCTTGTTATCAACATTGCTTCACATATTGATGCTTGTTTGTTTACTTTACAGATGATGGTCTCGCTTTTACTCTGGAAGTTATTTTTTGCAAATACCTAAAGGTGAAAATGTGTGACTAACCTAGACCCTAAACTTTAGAACGTCCAAAACTGCTTTTTAAGTTAACTAGTTCGAGACAGTTTAGTTAAATTATGTACATTAAAATAGTTTTACAGATAGCCAAAACTCATATGCACAGCTCCCAATATGTCAGCACATGTTTTTGTCTATTGCAATTGGCAGAATTATCTGCCCCTAACCTGAGCATGAATAGGTAGCTCAACCACCATTTTTAAAGCAAAGATCATGATGAAAAGATATGAGTAACAATGAAATGATTAAATCAAGCGACCTTTTCCTAAAAGGTTTAATGTCTCAACAACAATTTTAAAAGCAAAGATCACGATGAAAAGGTCTGAGCAACAAGGAAATGATTAAATCAAATACAGTTTTATGCTATAAGGTTTAATTTCTGAGGTAAGTATTCACAGGGAGATAGACCCACATGGCCGTCACACACAATCACCTTCTTACCAGACCCATGAATCTAGCAAACCATCCAAGCCATCCTGCCAACACCTTGATTACGAGAAGTGCACGGCAACTGAATGATAGAACTGTGACAAAAACAAATATAACATAAACCAACAAAAATATTATTCCAATAGAAGCAGTATAAACACTGTTAAGAAATAAGTAAAATAATAAAAGACCAAGAGCAACAGTACCTAATACAACCAATCGTGGGTAGGATTGAAACACATAGACCTTGTATATCAAAGCAATCACGATAGTCTGCATTGAACATTATATAACAAAAGCAATTAACTCACAGTATACCTATATTTATACACATAATAAACATACAAATAATGCCATAAAATGAAAACACAAACATACCTCAAAGATATTTCCCCACATGTCAAAAGCAGCTGCATATAGGTTTGCAAGGCCTAGATTTACTGCACAAGAAAGCTCACTTCCCTCACAGAACGTGTGGCACAAGAGAATCACCACAAGAAATGATGTCAGAAGATTATTCTTCTTTCTCCAAAGTTTTAAAAGGCAATTCCTAGAAACAAATAATCAAGAAATAAGTAAACCAAATATATAAAACTTATCATAACTAATAGCATTAAAGTACCTTTAGTGGCGAAAACAATCCAAAGAGTTCTAGCTAATATAGGCTCACCAACCTTCTCAAAAACACTTTTAACCTATACATACAAATACAATACAAGCAAATAACACAAAGTCAGGAATAAGACAAACAAACAAAAAAACAAAGGAAAAATTCAAGTCGTACTTGTGCTTTAGAGGCACGAATACGCCTTCGCAAAGACTCTTCGAAAATGACAGTAGACTCCAATGAAAGATAATTAAGAATCAAAGAAGAACCCGCCATTTTTCCACAGCTTCGAATGGGACGCATAGTCCTAATTTCTCCATTCATAATATTTTCATCAGCATCTCCTAATGAAAAATTATGAATTAGCAAAATATATAAATCAAAGTACTACATTTACAAAAAGATTTTTACCTTTAATACAACTAGGACATATGGAGTCTAAACATCCTAGTAGTTGTCATAGTGTGTCACGATCACACACTCCACATGGAGCCTTGAGATAGAGAAAAAGTCAGTAAGAAGCTTGGTTCGAAAAAGTGAGCGTTTCTGGCGCCATGGCGCTAAGTGCCACATGGCGAGGACCTCAACGCTTAGGGACCCTATTGCCAGGCGAGGTACATAGATTCCTGGCTTTTCCTAGCTTTTGTGATTTCCCTAAAGCCCTAAAAACTACGCCTTGTTGTACCTATAAAAAAAATTTTGATTCAAAATTGTACACTTAACAAAATGGTTTAGGAAGAATATTTAGTGTATCTAAAAGTATATACTCTTTTCACGTATTAGACGTATACATGAGAGTATCCACAATCCCAGTAACCTAGGATACAATCCCACTAACCATATTTCTTCTCCTATATAATAACCTTACAAATTTTAAATTAAAATCATTAGCTTATCTTCTCTTGAACTTAAGACAGTAGCATATCATTTGCAAGATTTTTAGTTGATAGTAACTCTCTTCTTTTGCGACAATAGCTTCTTTAATGTAAGTTTATGATCTTTTCTTGTTTATAACATGCGTTTGATTCTCCTTATGTACTTTTCTTTAATATAAGTTTATGAACTTTTCTTGTTTATAACATGCGTTTGATTCTCCTTATGTCACTAGCTTTTTTTAATATAAGTTTATGATCATGTCTTGGTGATATTATAGATTCTTCTCCTTAAGTTAATAGCTTCTTATTTAATGTTAGTTTATTATCATGTCTTGGTTATAGTCAATAACTTCTTCTCATTCAATGTGTGTCTATGTTGTAGCTGTGATCATGTCTGACTCTGGAGCTGGATCATCTCAAGGAGGAGGGTCTCAAGGAGGAGGACAACAAGTGGATCCGGGAAGGTCCATTGTTAACAATAACATCAACTACTGGAAGTGTATCTTCTGCTACAAGGTGTTAACTGCTAGAGTTTCACAGTTGAAACAACATCTTGTTGGCGGGTACAAGAATGCAAAGAAGTGTACAATATGTCCAAAACATGTCATGGTTGAGCTGCATGACTGCTTGGCCAGAAAAGCTGAAGAAAGAGCCTCTATTAATGAAGTACCAACCTGTTGCGCATGAAGATGATGTGGCGGACTTGGATGGTGATCGGCCAATACGAAAGGGTAGCAAGAGGAGAACTGTGGTCCTTCGGATAAGTTCGTGATGTCACTGCCTCCAGACATCTTGAAAGGCGGAAAGGATATGAAAGGGGTGTTTGGAGCTTGTGACAAGGACTTAAGAGACAATGTGTGTGAAGGCATATCAAGGTGGTTCAAAGATGCTGGGATTCTTTTCGATGCTGCCTCTCATGACAGTTTCAAGGAAATGACAGAGCTGATCGGGCAGTATGGTATGAGGTTAAAGCCTCTTTCTCAGTATGCGCTTTGGTTCTCTTTACTTCAAAAGGAAGTCGCCAATGTTCAAGCTGGGTTGGTTCCTAACAGGGAGGAGTGGGCAGTGAAAGGATGCTCAATCATGTCTGATGGATGGCATGATTCTGTGGTGCAGAAGGACATTGTCAACTTTCTGGTTAACTTACCAAAAGGTAGTGTTCACCAGGTCAAAAGAGGTTTCTGAAGTTGTGAAAGATGCTACAATGCTGTTCAAACTACTCGATGATATGGTTGAGGAAGTTAGAGAGATGAACGTGGTTCAGGTTGTTACTGATAATGCCTCCAACTACGTGAAGGCTGGGAAACTTCTTGAAGCAAAACGTCCACATCTCTTCTAGATTCCTTGTGCTGCACACTGCCTTGATTTGAATCTGGAGGATATTGGATTGATGGAGGCAGTGAAGAGTACGATGAAGAAGTGCATGTTTATTAATGCTTACATCTATTGTCGTGTACCACTTGTGAACATGACGAGGAGGTTAAAAGAGCAAAAGATCTTGCACAGGCCGGCTGTAACAAGATTCACAACTTCTTTCATCACCATGACTCAGTTTCACCTTCAGCAAGCGAATTTGAAGAAGATGGTGAGCTCAGAGGAATTGAACAAATTAAAATGGCCTAAGGAAGCATGATCAAGGAAGCTGAAGCAGTATATTCTTCAAGAGAGCTTCTGGAGGAACATAGCTTATGCTCTGAAGCTTACTTCTCCCTTAGTGAAGGTACTCTGAATGGTTGATGGTGAGAAAAAACCACCAATGGGATACATCTATGCTGCTATGGATATGGCAAAAGAAACTATTGCTAAGAGTTTCAAATTGAAGAAGGAGAAGTATGAGAAGGTGTTTGAGATGATAGACAAATGATGGGAATGTCAGCTACATCAACCACTTCACGCAGCATGTTACTTCCTCAATCCAGCCATTCATTATGCCCATCCTTCTGATGTTTGTTATGAAGAAGTGGAGACTGGATTGTACAACTGCATCACAAGGTTGGTTCGAGACAGTGTTGTTTAAGACATGATGATGGTTGAGCTTGAAGTGTTTAAGAATGCAAGTGGGCCATTTGGTCTTCCCATGGCTATTAAGCAAAGAGAGATGAAGTCTCCAGGTAATAACTTTATGATTGGTGGTCAACTTACGGAAGCGCATCTCCTAATCTCAGAGATTTTGTTGTAATGTCCTTAGTCTAACATGCAGTGCAAGCTGTTGTGAAAGAAATTGGGAAGTTTTTCAGCATGTAAGTCTTTTAGATTCTCTAAATTTATATTTAACTTAATGCTATTCATATGTATGACTTAGTTTGATTATTAACAACTACATACTAAGCAAAGGAATAGATTAGCTCAAAGCCGATTGAATGACATGGTATTTTTCAAGTACAATCGGGCTTTGCAGCGTAGGATGAAGAGAAATGATGCAAAAGATCCAATTCTGTTGGAGGAATTAGATGATAGCAACGAATGGTTAATGGGGAAGATGGACGGGAACTCCTCCAGTGATGAAGATGATGCTTTCGTACATGATGATGAGGACCTGACTTGGAGTGTGGTGAGTGAAGCAGTGGGAGTTGAAGAACCAAACTACACTACTAGAGGAGCGAATACTCCTAGTTCGGCTAAGAGCAAAAAGGGAAAGGAATAACAACTTCTTCAACTCAGAGCAAGTGTTATGGTCCATTACCTTCTCATTTGGAATTGGTTGATGAAGATGATGACGTTGAAGAGGAGTTAGGAGAAGGTGTTGGCTACGAGAAAGATTTGGATTATGAGGAGCATGATTCTGAATCTGAGTAGAGATTTATCTATTGGTGTTTTCATTTGCTTTTGAATTTGCTTCTGAATTTGGTGTTTCATTTGGTATTTTCAGTTTGTGTTTTGCTATATGAACCTCTGAATTTTATTATATGAATTTGGTGTTTTTGGTTTCTTACATGTCTTAGCTTTCTTATCTTAACGTAATATATGTATATATACGGTTTTACAGATTACCTTTTTCTGTTGCCTGTGGACAAGGCGCTCGCCTTGAAGCGCCATGGTGCTATGAGCTAAGCTCCAACCTCATCGCCTCATGTTGCCACACGCCATTTCGAACCAAGGTAAGAAGATTATATATATTTGGAAACAAACAGTGAAGCTATAAATAAGAAAAACTTTATCAAACTCAGAGATAAAAACTAAACCGTAAACTATAGGTAATAGAAAAAAAAATTGTTAAAGATTTAGAAAGTACTTGTCGTAATTCACATGCTACTTCAATACTAGGATTATGGATGAGGCCAAGAGAAGATATTATTGCACCAGCTGAAAAGCTCCAAAAGTTGGCAATCTTGGATTCATCCCAATTATAAACAATTAACAAGGCAACATGGTTATATTCTCAAGTTCCAAGATAAATTTTTAATCCTTGCAATAGCATCTTCAGGTAGTATAAGCTCACATGAGCAAAAACACGTTTAATATGTTCACTTTTCTTATAAACATGTTCGTACAAACCAAAATATAAACAATGTCAGAAGCATAAAAATAAAAATGGGAAATTTTAGTCATTTTAGAGGTGCGGAGATGATTTCTCGTGGACCCGTTGAATATAACATTAGCTTCTAATGAAAGATAAAGAATAACTATGGATGAATCAATTATTTTCCCAAAATTTGGTGTGAAGCTAGATACAAAATAAATTAAAAAAATCAGCAATAATCCTCAATTGCGGATAAAAATAAGAAAACAAATAAAAAATCAACAGTTGAAAACAAATAATTTTCACAACAGCTCTACAACTCATAAGATGATAATTAATACACAATGATAATGTCATAAAGTAATAAATAGATTGAACAATGAGTGTACATTGATCTAATTTCATGTATATAGACAATAAGAAGCATGGTGGCATTTACATATGTGTCGTCACTCAAAATCAGTTGTTTAGTTTTATGTTATGAGATGGATTAGTTAATTATCTTTAGTTTTATACTAGAATAGATTATAACTTCATGTCATATATGTATAGTTAAAATCTAATCTGAATTATTCTCATGTAGGACATATTGAGACGAAGTTATGAGAGGTTAATTGAATCTTAGCTGCCCCAAAATAGATGTTTCATCAATCATTTTTTTTCACTTTTTATCTCTAAAAGCAAATGTCATATTCAAGCAATCAGTGACAAGTCATGTTCTTGCATTTGAAGCACATAATACTAATAATTAGAGAGTTGGCCATAGCGACGGTTATTGTATTGACTGTTTGAATGTTTTATCATTATTAATGAAGAAACATGTAATAAATAAAAAAATGTTTTAAATAATTTAATTTAAATTATGTATAGAACTTATACACCAACATACGACTAGTAGTCATATTGACAAAACAATATATTATGTTAACAATAATACAAACCTATATATTTTCTTGTTACTATGTATAAATATAATATAAATTTGGAATCATGAATGGAAGTGAAATTGTAACTAGCTTAAACATTGACCATAAATAGTCATTCATTTCTTTTAATAAATTGATGCTCTATATATATATTACATAAAACTTTTTTCATTGATCAATTTTCTTGCGGATGTCTTTCATATTTCACGAAAAGGAAGGTTAAGAATTACAGTATATGGTTTATTAAATAAAATGTCTCTTAAAAAAATACATACATGTCATTTAAATACATTGCTAATCAAACATGATGTTCAATGGTCCGGTCCACTTAACTAGATATGTAGGTAGATGATCAATCATCCTCGCAAAAAAGGAAAAATACCAGAAGGAATTATTAGAGAGTATGCAATTAAATGTAGTCAAGTTAATGATGAGGAAAACAACATGTATGAATGAACACATTGCAGCAAGCTCCACCAAAGTCATTTAAGCTCCTTCGGACATTAAATCGGCCATCAGCTTCGGTTGCGGTCACTGCTATGATCATTGAAAATATAGCGATTGACATAATCGCAGTTTTCCTTTCACACGCCATTCTTAGTGTTTTTCTGTTTTTTTTTTTCTTTTTTCTCTTCAAATTTTCTGGTTGGTGATTGATTATGGGGCTAGCTATTAGGGTATTTATATGTTTAAGGAAGTTTCTAAAAATAGTATGACTAATCTAGACACTTTGAATGGATTTTTCTGGTGGATGGTCTTTAGCGAAACTTATTGTGATAGAAATATTTGTTGACTAGGTCTTTGGTATAGACGAAGCTTGGATATATATAAAACTTGGTTAAGAAGAAAACAATTTGATACAAAGTAGTCAAAGACCTTGGATGCGACATGGCCGTCAATGAGCTGCCACAGTTCGGTTCGGTCTCATACCTCTCTTCCCACACGAAATCCTTTTCTCATATTGGTGTCTCTCTATTTTCTTCTTCATCAAGCAATAAACCTTAGTAACTGAACTTATTTGGTTTTTGGAACTGGTTTCTATATTCCTGTTCCACATATATTTTATAAAAATCGTGAAATTTTACAAATTTAACAATTAATGTCGATTTATAAAAAGTACATACCATTGAACTCTATACTCCACGTCTTGTCAATACGTTGGTTGACTAATTGACTTGATTGCACAAAGAGAAAGAGCTGTGTTTCTATTGAACACTAGGTGTCTAAGTCAGAAGAATGGTGATGATCCCGGCTAGAAGACCTCCTATGATGAAGGGGACGCCTGTGTTTATGACGTTTGTGAGGACGTTCTTCTCCATGGTTTGATCTTTTGCTCCCAGAAACATCTTCCTTATCACCATATCGGTCTTTTCTGTCAGACCGAGACTCTATTCTGGAACGCTCCTCTTTGTCTTTGTTGCGTCTTCTATGAGCACTCTCGCTTTCCCTGTGACTGTGATATGACCCTTCTCTCTTGACAGGGCTCCTCTCTTCTCCCCTATAATAATATCCTTCCTCTCTATCGGACACACACCCTTTTCTCCTCGGTGGTGATGGGATCTACATCCAACAAGCAAATTATCATGTGCTAAGTCTTTAGTATTCTAGACACGTTAAACAACACATCAATAAGCCACTTCTTAGCACAAGAAACACGAACAAAAGACTCAACATAAATAGCATCAGAACGACAAATATATAGTAGTGCAGACCTGGGTACGTGACATGTATCTTCCCTCTGGTGGAAGCTGGATCCCAAGCTTCTTCAAATCTTCATGAGGGATTGGCCGCCTATAACAAACATAATCCACCAGTTATATATGATTTTGAAAGAACCTGATAATTACAAGGCTCATGACAACTATCTCCAGCTGGTTACATATAACCGGAACAGGTTTAAAAGGAAGAGGAAAACAAAACCGTACAAGGGAGCACGGAACGGTCTTTCTCGTCCTCCAAAACGAAGTTGTCCAGATTCTTTCCTACCACCAAGTCCACCTCCTGCTTCCAAGGATTAAGCAAAGAGATGAAGATCTAACTCTTATAGAATCTTTAGAGAAAAGGGCATAAGAATAGGGAAACCTAATCGTCTTGGTATCCACCCAGGCATCAGTTGCTGTCTATTGTAATCAACAATAATCTCTCTACCATCAATGAATGAATGATGAGCATCCTGTAAAACCATATACAACATGGATTTCAAACAGCTTTACAGACCAAAGCAAGAGACCAAAAAAAAAAGAAGAAGAAGCACATTGTACCTCGTAAGCACGACGCATCTCCTTCTCAGTCTCATACTCCACAAAAGCATATCCTCGTGATGCACCCGTCACTAAAGGAAACAACATAATGTGAAGATTATGCTAAAGGCAATATTTTGGAAGAACAAAACCTTACCAATGTGTCTGACCAAACGCAAGCTCTTAACTTTGCCATGTTTGCTCATAGCCTGCAGACAAGAAACATTACATGCTCAGTCAAAGTGCTAAACACACAGCACGAACACAACACAAACTCTTTACCTCACGAAGAGTATCCTCTGTAGTAAGATGAGAGATTCGACCGACGAATAAGGTACAGTAAGGATCTCCGGCAGCTTTCGAATCGCCAAAGGGATCATCTTTCGAAATACCCAAAACAAATACAAATCAATGAGCTTTGCAAATTCAGAAAAACAAAGCGATATAAATTTTGAAAGAGGAACAGAGAGAGAGAGATAGTTTACATAGACCGGCGTTGTAACATAGGAGAGCTCGACGGACGCCGTTATCATGAGGCGCAACGTCGGTCCCGTCGATGCTTCCGGCTTGGATAGGATGATACGACGTCGCGTAGAACACTTTGTTCACGACGTTGTTTCCTCCGCCGCTCATCTTCTCTACTCTATCACGGCGACTCCGGCCAGTTTAATACACTAAGGAGGTAAACGCTGTCGTTTAATAATAAACGGTGTCGTTTGGGAATATGTTTAAAAAGAAAACGCCGTCGTTAAGTTAATTACTGTTTACGGCCCAATAGAATGTCTGAAAGAGGCCCATTAGTGTCACGAGAGGCGGAAACTCCAACGGTGACTTCACTCAACTCATGGATGATGACTGATGACTGAAGATGAAGATTAGCGCAGAAACATTAAAGAAAGAATGATGCTTGCTCGATTTGCATTTCGATCTCAACTGAGGGCTTCTGTCTCATCTCGTCAATCTGCTTCTTGCTGTTCTTCTTACTCGTCTTCATCCGCAGCATCAGCTGAAGCTGAAAGGACGATTCGGGAAGGTCCGAGGAATGACTGGAGTAGAGATGAAATCAAGGCTGTTTATGATTCTTCTGTTCTTGAACTCCTCTTCCATGGCGTAAAGTTCCCTCCTTTCTCTCTCTCACGCCTCTCTTTGTAGTTGTACCTCCTCTGTTTCATGAATGTGGAGTTGGGTTTCTGTAAAGTATCGATTTTTAATTTTTTAGCTTTTCCATGAACGTGTTTGTTTGAGTAGAGAACTTTTTTGTTGAGCTTGGATCTCATTGAAATGCATCTGCTTTAATAATTGGTTCATTTGGTCGCACAACTGGTTTTCATTGTTCTTTGTATTTTACTCTGGTAATGATATCGTGTGGGGGCTTTGGGGGTTTTAGGCTCGGGTTCATAGACATGTTCATAACTTCAGGGAAGTGCAGCAATGTACTCTCCTCTCTATAAAGACTGGTGGTTGCAGTGAGGACTGTTCGTATTGTCCTCAGTCCTCCAGATATAGCACTGGAGTCAAGGCACAAAAACTCATGTCCAAGGACGCTGTCATTGAAGCAGCAAAGAAGGTTTGTTGTTTCCCTGTCGATTTCCTTTACTCAATGTATACTCTTTTGCACAATGTGTCTAAAAGAAACATGTGGAATGTTGAAGTGAACATGGAGTTTCTTAGTATAATCCTGTTATCTTCATTTGCTTTTACTATTGTTGGGTTTTATCAGTTAATGCTCTATCCAAGGAGTCTAAAATACATTGTGTAGCAGCTCTATTTACTCTCTAAAACTTATTAATAATCAAGCGTCAGGATGATAATGAAAACTGATAATCTAGGATATTGGGATTGTTTTAATGAAGAATCTTGAGAATGTAATGGCTGCTCTTCTAATGTTAATCTAACAAATTTTATGTGTTGTTAGGCAAAAGAAGCTGGTAGCACACGTTTTTGCATGGGTGCTGCGTGGCGCGATACAATAGGACGGAAAACAAATTTCAACCAGATACTTGACTACATCAAAGAAATAAGGTACCCATAGTGTTATATTGTTGCCAATATCTGTGCTTGTGTGCATGCCAAATGTGAGATATCTGAAGTGATCCTTTTAAAGTGAACTTGGTTTAACTGTGAGAAGAATGAACATGATGCTGAATATGTTCTCTCGCTTTACAACAGGGGCATGGGGATGGAGGTTTGCTGCACATTGGGCATGATTGAGAAGCAGCAAGCGTTAGAGCTAAAGAAGGCCGGCCTCACTGCTTATAACCACAATCTTGATACTTCAAGAGAGTACTACCCCAACGTCATCACTACTAGAAGTTATGACGACCGGCTTGAGACTCTTGAGCATGTTCGTGAAGCTGGAATCAATGTCTGTTCAGGTAACTTCAAACAACTAAAATCTAAGGTTTTTCATTCTTGTATGCCTCTATTTTAGCCGGATAGAGGACAGACACCTGTCTTCATTTTAGTCATTAGTCTCATAATTTTCTATTATCCATTGATTAAGAAGAGCAAACGTGTTCTCAAGTGTTTTTCTTATAACCGACTTAACAGGAGGAATAATAGGGCTTGGAGAGGCAGAGGAGGACAGAGTAGGATTATTACACACACTGGCAACACTTCCGTCTCACCCTGAGAGTGTTCCTATTAATGCTCTGCTCGCAGTGAAAGGCACTCCGCTTGAAGACCAGAAGGTATCTTCATAATGCAACAAGTCACAGGCGCTGCTTAGTGGTAAAAGAGCTTTGAGAAAAATCTTGTGTGTGTTTTTTTTTTGGCAGCCGGTTGAGATATGGGAGATGATCAGGATGATTGGAACAGCAAGAATCGTGATGCCGAAAGCCATGGTGAGGTTATCTGCTGGCAGAGTCCGGTTCACCATGCCAGAGCAAGCCTTGTGTTTCCTTGCTGGTGCAAACTCTATCTTCACTGGGGAGAAGCTGTTAACAACACCAAACAATGACTTTGACGCCGACCAGCTCATGTTCAAGACGCTAGGACTCATTCCTAAACCCCCAAGCTTCTCCGAAGATGATTCTGAATCAGAAAATTGCGAGAAAGTTGCTTCTGCTTCTCACTAAAGTTTGAAGTAGCCACCTTTTTACTATGTAGCATTACAGTATCAGGCTATCAGTGAGGCTAATTCTACAATCTTGAGTTGATTATAATACAATAGTAACCAGTATAAACTTGTCACAAAATGTGTTTTAATTCTCGTTGTGATGAATGTGTAGTGGTATTAAGTATTAAGTTAAGTTAACACACTGAAACTACGAAAGTGTTGGGAATGTGGCATTGTATTATCTGCATTCTTGTTGTGATGAATGTGCAGTGGTTCTAAGGCATTGTGATCAAAACCCATGTAAAAGCCCATTAAAGTTTTTAACTTTTAAATCTGGGAAACAGTTGTCCATTGTCTAAGTCAACAAGCTTCTTGAGTTGTGTTGTGTTAGAAACTTGGAACATTTTTGTTTGTTCGTCCTCGTCCTCTTTCACCGTAGAGAAGAAGATTTAACAGAATCTGTCTCGATGCCTAGATCAAGAACTTGTGTCTTGATTCTATTATTGCCTCTAGCCTTTGTCTTCTACCTGTACATGTCCCTGCCTTCTCCAGCTATTGTCGAACAATCATCATACAGCTCCATCTACCACATCTCCGTTAAGGTGTAATAATCAGCTTTAAACTACGAAATTCATTAGCTAGTTGTTATTTCTAATTGATTCCGTTCTTCTGGGTACACTTTATGACATGATTAACAACTCTATGATCGGACATTGCTTTCGTTTTTTCTTATTATGTTGTCTTCATTGCTATTCAGTACAAAGACTTGATCTTTAAGGGTAGATCACAGGGAATATGATGTTAACTTCGTAGAACTAGACGAATGTTCTTGATTACTAATGGTTACTATTGCAAATGTTGACTGTTAGATGAGAAGATTGGCTATTTTTATGTGTGTGTTTAAAGTGAATGTTTCAAGAATCTATCTGGTTTATGTTAATCTTTATAGTTAACGAGCTCTACAAAGTTATTCATGTCTCTAATTGAAAATTTGCAGGACATTGAAGGGAATAATGTGAGTTTAAGCAAGTTCACTGGAAAGGTGCTTCTTATTGTCAACGTAGCCTCTAAGTGGTAAGCTTTTAAGTATAAGATCCCATCAGTGGTGCTAACTCTACAATGTTTCAGTGATTATGATGCAGTGAACAATATAAGTTTTGTGTGTAATGTGTTTTTTAATCTTTTATTGGGCAGTGGTTTGACACAAGGAAACTACAAAGAGTTGAACATTTTGTATGCCAAGTACAAAACTAAGGGTATGTCTCTGGCTTTCTTAGGCTTGTAATTAATGGAACATGTATAAGTATTGAGGGAATCATCGTGTCAAATGCAGGGCTTGAGATCTTAGCGTTTCCCTGCAACCAATTTGGAGGTCAAGAGCCAGGTAGCAACAAGGAGATTAAGGAAAACATTTGCACAATGTTCAAAGGAGAGTTTCCCATCTTTGACAAGGTTCTCTTGAACTCTTGAACTTGTTTCTCAGTTCCTATCCACACCACGGTGATGTTTCTGCGTATTTTGATACTTGTTTTTTTTTTTCTGATGTTAAGATTGAAGTGAATGGAGAGAACGCTTCACCTCTATACAAGTTCTTAAAAGAACAGAAAGGCGGATTGTTTGGGGATTCTATCAAGTGGAACTTTGCAAAGTTTCTGGTAGACAAACAAGGGAACGTTGTGGATCGGTATGCTCCTACAACATCACCTCTTGAAATCGAGGTTAGTCCAAGTTTCCCCCATCCACACACATTGATATTCGTTTCTTTAACCACTAAAGGATCTGTCTGACCTTTTAGATTTGTCCTACTTCTTTTCACAGAAGGACATAGAGAAGCTATTGTCATCTACTTGAACATAAAAAAAAATTCAAGGTGAGTTGTTGTGCTAGATAATTTCACTTTCCTTCTATGGAGTAAGACACGAAGCTAATTCATAGGTTGAATGTGAACATATATCTGTAGTTAGAAACTTGGGATGCAACTTTTTCCAAACTCTTAGGAACAGTTAGGTTGTTATAACTCCGAACTCTTGTGTAGAAACAAAGAAGCATCCTAATCTTGTGAAAGTTGTACATTTTTAATTAAGAACAAAGAACACAGCAATAGTTTCTCTATAGACTTATGATGGGGACCGGTTTGGTGCAGGACAGGAGAGGAGAAGCATGGAACATGTCCGAGATTGAGAATGAGAGACACTTTTATATACTGATTCTCTTTAGATGTATGCTTGTGTGAACCATGTTCTTTGTACCAATCTTCATCAAAAGAATAAAATTTTATTTATTTTGCTCTTATAAGAATGCATTGCAAGAAATTTCTCTAGCAAAATCTTTTTATGCATCTGTTTGTACATACAACAAGTGGGTGGTTCAAGCCAGGTCAGTCTCAAAAGCTTAAACAGAACAGCTTGTAAAGAGACATCACTCCTGCAAGTTTTGTTTGTTGTACATCTTCTTCTTCTTCTCAAGTGCATAGTCTCACGGTGCATGCCACAGCTTGTGCCCAGAATCTCAACCTCGCTTTGACATCATCAGGATTGTCGCCTGTTTTCACACATTTCATTTAATCAGAAAATATGAAAAAGAACAAGAAGAGGTTTAACATTTTGAAAGCTGGAGCTTACCAGGACTAGAGATCTTCCAGCTAGCTAGCGAGCTAACGGGTGATTCAATCTTCTCAGGCGAAGAAGTATGGTGATGATCTTGATCCATGAACTTCTGACTCATCGAGTAACAAAGCTCAAGAGCTGGTAAAGTATTACAAAGCTCAGGAATCTCCTCGTAGTTGAACCCGAAACCAAGATCCACACAGCCTTTCAGCTCCTCGAGATCGTCGTCCGTTAAACTCTTGGTCCTCTTCAAATCATCATTCACCACCGCATCTACAACGTACCCTTCAAGCAACACATTGCTCTTCTTCTTCTTATTCTCCAACTTCTTTGTTGATAGCTCATAACCCAAGTCATTGTTGATCTCTTCCTCAGATTCACTGTACGAAGAGCAAGAGCTGGTGGTAGAGATGTCTGAGTCAGAATCAAAGTCTGCCTCGTATGATGAACAGCGAGAGAGGAAGTGTGAGTCGCACATTCTTGGTTACTGCTTTTCTTTGCAGAGAGAAAGGTTAAGAAGAAAGAGAGGAGAGAAAGAAGGTGAAGAAGTGCTGCTTCAACGGGCGGCAGCTATTTATTGTCTCTTTCTTAATCATGTTGCGGTTACTAATCCATGTATGTATGTATATGATTATTATATGTATATGATGATGATGATGATTAACATGAACGTGTAAGTCCAAAGTGGGCCGGCAAATCGGGGCCCGCCATGTGCGCATAGAATCTAGATGACTAGATCATCGAATATTATTCTCAGAGAGCACCTTTTGGCCAGATATTCCCACTGATTAAGCTTTATAAATATGTGATTTAAAAATGTTATTTGGTCTAATATATTTTGCTATTTCTACGGTGGTTTACTGCATTAGTTTAGAACTATGTTTTGATTTTAGATGGCGCCGTGAAAATCATTAGACAGTTATTTATCTCTCATATTTTGTAAGTAAACACTGTATAAAACATTGACAGAGTTGATATATGTAAAAAGGGACAAAAACCAATCAGACATTATGTGTTTCATGTTCAAGGACTATTTTGAGATTTTGCTGGAGTTAAACATATTAGTAAAAAAATTATAAAAAACTAAATAATTTGAAGACATATTTATTTATATATATTAATTTTTTTTTTTTTTTGAAAATCTAAACTAATACTATTTTATATGGCTATAACCAGAACCGATTCTTTTCTAATATCATATTTCATCCATCAAATTGTAGTTTAGAAGCTAGATCTGACTTGCGTGTTTAAACTACATATCACCATTTATTTATGCATACGCATCATTCGATATTTAGTTATCTTTTTAGCATGTATGAATGAAATATCATAAATTATTGAACACAATATTGTACATGAATCAAAAGATATATAAAAAAGATTATTGTACAAGATTATCCCATTTTCTGATTAAAATGTAAGATCATCTCATCTTATATATATATATATATATATATATATATTTAATGTGTATGCAACGAAAAATGAATCTCACGCTATAATACCACAAAATAACAAAAAGATAATGTCGAATGTATTGAGCAATTGGGCTGAGTCGCGAAGGATCAAACAACAGTTTTTTCTCATTGTAAAATGAAATATATATTTGTTCAAAAAAATAAAATGAAATATATGTGGATGTTCTTTCATCATGAAACAAAAATAAAATACATATGTAGGGTTAAGGGGTCCATGCTTTAAAGGGAATATAATGTATATTGAGTTATTATTGGGACCATCCATGTAAGATCAAACTGCAAAATCATGCTTTGTGTATAATATTATTACATGTGTTAGTCACAGTATTATATATGCATTAGAAATTCACATCTAACTCTCGCGGCCGCAACAAGAAGTCGCTGCTGCAAACTCGTTAGGTTGCTTCAATTATTTTTCTGAATACATTTGTACTCGACAACTATAAAACAGTAAAATATATAATTATGCATTAGTTTCTTAGTTTAATAGATAACTGTGTAGGTGAAAGACTAAGCTATTAGATCATTTAATTATTGCAAATCTAATTATAAACAATTCACCTTGGCCTGCCAATATCGACTAAACCCCCAATTTTTAATACGACAAGTAACTTTAGATTCCACAAGAACATTTTTTTTTAATCCTACTTTGTAGCTATTGGCAAGCAAATAAAAAGTGTGGTTCTTTAATCTTCTTTAGCCTAAATCGACAAATGTTAGTGATATCAAATCGAGACAAAATCATTTGCATCTGCCGCTAATTAATTGATGCATATAAGTAAAATAAATTGCCAAAATTGCTTTCTCTATTTTAATTGCATTAATTTTATTTTACTTATTTTAGTGATTTAAAATACTAACGTCTAATACTTCACTTTAGAATGTGTATATACACATTAAATATGTATATATGCAAAATAAAGAAATTAGAAGAGTATAACTATATGAGTTACTGCTATATATTGTAGTTTATAACGCGTTTTATCATATCATGGATTAATTCATTGCTGTGTTTTCTGTTAAACTTTTGCTCTCTGTGACCGTGACCGAATGTGGGCGTCGTAGGCGCAAGAAAGATAAACTCGCTATCAAGGTTGACATCTGGGGGGTGCGGTACGGTATGCCTTTTGTAGGTTTAGAAAATTTACTTTTTCTATATAAGCATGTATTCGTAAAGGATAAATGAAATCGGGTTTTGAGGCTGGTATAAATATGGATTTAAGGGTTTGTAAGATTATTCATTCACACAATAATAAGAAATCCTAAACGAATATTTGCCTCGATACGTTTTGTTCTCTATTGTCTTCTTGCTTAATTCGTGACTGTTCACAACAGTCCCTAACCAAATATACAAAACCAAAGAAATATTAACAAAACAGTTAAGTTTAAATTATATGAATGTATTGATTGGTTTATCAAATGATAAGCTATTCACTAATATATATATATATATATATGAAAATAAATATATAAATAGCTAACCAATATTAATACAATTTTGTTAGAAAACTCCTTTCTGTGAACATCTAAAATATAAAATAAAAAAAATCAACAAGAAGAAACAATTTTAGAAGCCAAACAAGATTGCTTCTCGAAATTCCTAATGGAAAAATAAAATACGAAAGAAAAGGATCGTGGTCCAGCTTTTAGTGAACTAATTGGTTTCATTGACAAATCAACATGACTTTGATATATGGTGCGCCGGCGTCAAATGGAGATGAACGTGTCTTGTTAATATATATGATGATGTTTGTCATGATGAAATAAATTGAACGTGGTCCAGCTTTTACCATATATATGTATGTTGACATAGCTTAATGTAGATGATATACCATTATGTTTCTTCAAATAAATGTGGATTGTGTATAAGATACATAGTTAGGTTCCTGTATTGTTGTTCGTATAGAACGAAAAGCTCCAAATGAATGTGGTATTTATGGCGCTGTGAACAGTGTTAACATAAACGCGACTATCGCACATTGAATTAAAGATGTTGATTCAATGGGTGAAGGTTCTTGAGATTAAATATATCTTTTTTTTTTTGTTTAAAGAGATTAAATATATCATATACCTTTTTGACGTAATATATCATACGTAGAAAACTCAAACGTGGTTAAACAAAATTATTTCGGACGTTATAACCCGTCATAGACGTTGGTTTTCACAGGGTTGACTCTTCAATAGACATTAGAGTCCAATCACCAATGAGATCAACCATTGAAAACTGAATTATGCAATTCCAACGTCTATACATTCATTATGAAGCTCTCTCTCGTTTATCTTTATTTGGTGAAACGTTGGGTTTTTTTAGTTTTTATAAACATGTGCAAGTAAATTATAGTTATCACAGACTAAGCTGCATGGAAACGAAAAAAAAACTATGCATAAAACTAGGGCTGGATATAATATCCGCACTCGACAAACTGATCTTGAATCCGGCCTGAATACTTGAATATATCCTATATTTTTTGTATCTGAAAAATTGATATCGAAAATCTGATCTTTCTCTGAGTACTCGAACATATCTGAACATATATATTATTTATATATATATATATATATATAAAAGTTGTAATCATACATATAATAAAATTAATATCTTAAATTAAAATCATAAATCAAATATATTAGTTATTTTGAATATTTATGGATATAAAATACTCAATTCAACTCATATCTATGTTTACTTTCAGGTAAAAATAATCGATTTGTACCGTTATTTTTGGTAATATTTTTTTGGGTAAGTTTGAATAGTTTGAATATAAAATATCCAAAGTGAATCCGGCAATTTGGTTATATAAGTTAAAAATATCAGATTCTGCATCCGATACAATGGATAACCGGTCATTCTCCAGTTCCCAAACTTCAAAACCGAACCCACTTAGATTCAGGAGAACCTAACTTAAACCAGATCCGATTTTTTATAATATCTGAATGAAACATTTTTTCAAAACCTAAAAACCCGATATAAAAAAAAACTGATCCGTACCCGAATGGGTATCCAAATATCAAGACTTACATAAAACAAAACAAAATGTATTGAAATGAAAAACGTGTTTGCCAGAATTTAAGAAACATGTATGTTTAACAATATTATAATATATGTATAATAATATATAAAACAAAACATTAAACATCAAAACTTTATAAAAAATATCTAAAAATATAAATCGAATGTATAATTATTAAAAAAAAAAATTAAATATAAGACAAAATTCAAAGTCAAATTTAAACATTATATGTATTCTCATTTCACCAACTCCAAACAAAACTGCATTCAACTGTAAGTTTAAAAGAGGCTACAAAATTATGTTCAGTCAAATTCGATTATATATACGACGGAAGAAATGGTAGCATTCAACTTTTATTGAGAACGTCTATACATATATCATAGAAACTTTGTCAGCAAAAAAATATAATGGAACTCAGTTCAGTCTAGATAGTCTAAAAGTTGGTAGTATATATCAGATAAGTATAAAAAGATAAGAAAAAAAGTTGAAGACAGATGATTAAAGTAAATAGATCACCAGTGACATAAAAGGTATTGAATTACCAAATCACAAACCTACATTGTATAGTGACACATAAGACAACGCAACACAAAGGATAAATCATACAAGATCCAATCATACATCTTGGTGGCCCTTTGATGTCCCTAATTGTATTGCCATGTCCAAATACAATAAATGTATCTGTTTCACCTCCCTTTGTTTTCCTCAAATCAATTAACGTTGTGACTAAAAGACAACGACATATTTGTTACTATAATTTAACAGAACAAGAAGATAAATGGAACAGAATTCCTATGACAAGTCTTATGTTTGTGAATGCTCTTGTCAAGTTTTCTATGCTTAGACTTTTCTATGCGCAACGTTTTGATCATAGACACATGCATCAGATATAAAGCTCTAGAACATAAGACATGGAAAAGACTGGAATCCAAAGTGGACCCTATAACCAACACAGTTCCTAACACATTGTACTATTCCAGCATTGCATTACATATCACTGATCTAAACCGGATCCAATCTTGGTTTACCCTGTTACTGTGATACCACAATGTATGAGCATGAACCACTTAAGACCGAGAACCCTGCTCGAGTAACCCTATCACTGCTACTGCCCAACCACTGTTATTTCCCCAAGCCCCTGTGTTTCCAAATCTGTTCAACTTCAGAGAACGTTAGCCCCGGAGTCTCAGGGACAAACACAATCACAAAGATAACAGCTAGAACCACTATTCCCACCAAAATCAAGAAAGTCACTCCTCTACCAGCAGCTTCTGCGATTGACATGAATGTTTGTGCCACAATAAAATTGCTGATCCAGTTAACTGTTTCAGACATGCCTCCGCATTTACCTCGGTACTGTTGTAAGTATATCTCTGAGTTCACCGTCCATGGGACTGGTCCCATTCCCGGTGCAAAGAAACATGTTATAGAGCTAAGCCAAGCACAGCGAGCCCTCCATCAGATGGTGCACTATCATCGTAGGGCTATAGTACATGACACAGTATTGATCCCAGTGAATTGCTGAAATGCCTGCAGACATGTTTATCTTTCATCAAACACTTAAGTCCTATTAAAACATCTCAGTCAAGACTGCAAAAGTTGACATGCATGTTACATGAAACCCCAAGCATCCATCTCCATGTTCCTCGAACCTGCCAGCAACAATAATCTCATGAATCCACAAGCTACCAATAAAATGCCAAAACGTTTCTACACTTTCTCTCTATAGTTTCTTAGACACAAACCTACACTTGCATCTATTACAACCTTACACTTTCATATGATCACCTTCATTTTCTTAACTACATCAACATGAGACATCAACATGACTCAATAGAGATAGCTTAACTAACTAACCTGTGTGAAAGCTGAGTTAACGAGGTACGAAAGAAAATGCCCACCAGTGATCATCAATACATTGGTGCAGTCACATGAGCAACACAAATGCCTAAACCAACGAAGAAACAATCCGCGATCAAGACATACGGATAGGGAGCAGCAGCAACCTCCTGATCGATGCAGCACCGATCATACTTTTACAATAGTTTTCTACAAAAAAAAATCACATTCTTTCATGGGTCACACTACTAACACTGGAAGGTATCAGCTTGGAACAGAAAAATTGGAGAAAAAAACAACAGAAAAATTGGGAAGAGTTTTAGGATCCGGGGAATATTCTCAAACTGGGATAATAATATGGTCAGTTTCTTAATTAGCAAAGAATAAAAGGACTAGAATTATAAAAAGTTAGGACAGATATTACAAAAGCGGACCAGCTTGGTCGGAACAGAAGCTTCGATTAGTTTGGCCAAACTCCCACCCTCTTTGCCTTCTTAGATTTTTTTTTTTTGTAATAAAGATTTTTAATTTGTTACTTTAAACGTGTGTGTGAGAGAGAGAGAGAGAGAGGTCTTTGCTCTGAATTTTCAACCTTGTTTCTGATTGATCCATAAATCTTCGCCTTGTTAGAGAAGAGTCTCATCTTTCTTCATTTCAAGAACTCCTCCACTGATCGCCTTGTCTCTTGTAAGTTGTCTATTTCTCTCCATTGATCATGTAATTTATTCGCTTAGGAAATGAAATTGACTCGAATTTCTTCTTACTTTATTTGGAATTTTTTGGCTATAACAAGTCACCAAGTCAATTTGTTTTTTTCCATTGATGGTTTATGGTTTTGATCGTGATCCATGTTGGTTAGTTTAGTAGTAAGGATGTGGAATTGAAGAGCCAGCGTAGATCTTGCAGTTGGGTCAGTATTGAATCTGTAAACTTTCCGACTTTTGTCTGTCCTTAGCTTCTCTCTACTTAGTTTCCTGTTTGGTTTGTCATATATTCAAAGTTGCAGTCTTTATTAGGTGAAAATCATGATGCCTAGTCTTAAGGTTTTGTGGGTTTTAAGGTTTTAGAGTTCAAAGATGTTGTTCAGAGAGTGGCATTCCCATCACTAAAGATTAGATCTTTTGATCATTTGAGATTGTTACCACCATTGGAGTATTACTAAAAAAAATTCAAAAGCCCTTTTGTTGTTTTGAGGTTTAAGGTTATAGGGTGGCACTAAAGATTAAATCTTTTGATGATTTTTAGATTTGATAACCATTGGAGCAAGATAACTCAGAAGCTAAAAGAATGCGCGCACCATCTTTGCTTGCGCAATGCTGGCCAGGTTTGATGCCCCAGGACTGTAGTGGTGTGTCTGCACTATCTGAGAAGGATTTGCAGCTTCCATCACCAGCTGTTGAGATCTTACCTTCTAAGGTTGTTTGCTCACTCTCGATTAGTTCATCATTACCATTATAAAATGTATTGAGTACAATTTTTATACCTTGCAATTCTGAATCTCTTTCTTTCTTTTTGTAGACATCAGCTCAACACAGGTATTCAGGTGAAAATCTAGATGTGCCCGGTTTACCAATTTTCAAGGTACTATTATTATAAAGACAGTTAACAGCTAGTTCTAAGCTTTAATATGTTAGAAGTATTATGTCAAGAATTGCAAGGTTTGCTAACTTTATATATTAATATGATAATTATATTATCGTCAAAATGCATAAAGCTATTTTTTTTTTTTTTTGTGATGGCATAGCTTTCATATATGCGCTTATTTTGTTGTTCAATACTCAGAAAGACCATGACACACTTCTCTGAGCATACAGAGAGAATCCTAAATCTTTGGGTTGAAACAGTCATCAATTTCTTGCAGGGAAAAGTAAGTGTTGCTGATATGATCGGACTCTCTAGCTCAGAAACTGCTCCTTTTAAATATGAAGGTATGCGCTTCAGAATGTTCTCCTCTCTTTATGAATCACAATAAAACTGGATCAAAAAAATATTGTGTAGGTTCTATGAAAAGTTGGGAAAGTGCTATTGTTCTTGTTGATGTACTTAAAAACGAGATCCGTGATGGACAGCTTAGCTTCAGGGGCAAAAGGGTCCTCGAGGTACTTCCTCTAATGTCACTGAACGGTTCCTTAGATACGAAGTAAAATTTATGAATGAGTTTGTAAACAATTTTGCTAAAGCTATCTAATATTTGTATGGCGACATGAGCAGCTAGGTTGCAACTATGGAGTTCCTGGGATATTTGCCTGCTTGAAAGTAAGTAAACCAACACTGGAAGATAGCTGTTACTGTCACATTTCTCATAATCTAATCTCTTTTGCTTGATTTTAAAGGGTGCTTCCTCAGTCCACTTTCAAGACCTCAACGCAGAAACAATAAGATGCACAACCATCCCAAACGTTCTTGCGAATCTTGATCAAGCTCGGGACAGGCAAAGCCGTCAGCCAGAAGTCCTTCTCACACCATCAAGACAAGCCGTCTCTGCATCTGTCCGTTTCTATGCAGGAGAATGGGAAGAGCTCCCGACCGTTTTATCTATCATAAGAACAGATGTCCTTGAACCAGTTAACCAGGGAATGAACTTGAGTTTCTCAGAGGAAGACTTCATGGACGGATGTAGCAGCCAAGAAGGGAGCATTACAGGACAGCCAGATTTCTCCTCGAGGCGTTCGAGGAAGCTCTCTGGAAGCAGAGCGTGGGAACGAGCAAATGAGACTGAGCAAGGAGGAGAATGTGGGTATGATGTTATACTAATGACTGAGATCCCTTACTCGGTTACTTCTCTGAAGAAACTATATTCTCTCATTAAGAAGGTTGGTTCTTGATCCTTCTCTCTCTCTCTCGCTCTAGTTCTTGAATAGGTGGTTGTCTCCTTGTTATAGTGATGGTTTTGTTGTCTTTTTGTCTCTGTGGAAACAGTGCCTTAGACCACCTTATGGTGTGGTGTATTTGGCGGCAAAGAAGCAGTATGTGGGATTCAACAGTGGAGCGAGACATCTGAGGAACTTGGTGGATGAGGAAACTATCTTAGGAGCTCATTTGATTAAGGAGACTACAGACAGAGATGTCTGGAAGTTCTTCCTCAAGTAAAGTGTAGAAGAACTCACTCATGACCAGATACTCTGCAGCTGCATCAGTTGAAAACAATCAAATGCAAAACATTTTTTATTATATTGTATAATTTAATGCAGTATTATGTTCCTTCATTGTACCGTTTTAACTGTGGAGTCAAAATTTGATCAAAGTTGGGCAGTAATTTTACTTGACTCTTCTATTTGTGAACTAACTCAATTCATTTGTATATAGAAGTGAACATTGTTACAAATGTTCTTTTTTTAGTTTTTTTGGTAAAATATCTTTTTGTTTAGCCAAGTAGTTGTCTGAGTTACAGTCACACTCATTACCTCTTTCTTATCTCAGTTTTTGTTTCTATACTATCAAGTAGAAATAATAATCTAAAGCCCGTATAGCTCAGTGGTAGAGCGTCAGTCTTGTAAACTGAAGGTCCGTAATTCGATCCTGCGTGTGGGCACTTTTTGTAAACTAACTTTTTTATTTTGTTTTTTTGAGTCTGGAGAGAGTAAGCGGCAAATAGTACAATAAAATCGATACAGAGAGAGTAATTTTTTGTCGTAAATCGTAATCACTTAACTGTATATCATTTATTCATTGTTGAAACTTGAAACGTTTTGGGAATTTGGCTTCTTATTGTATTTGTACGTTAAAATGTTTACTTAACTATAAAATCAAAACCATTATGCGGATAGATAGCGTGACTGTAAATGTAAAGCCTAAATCACTTTATCTTCTTTTCTGGGTGAAATTTCTTGAAAATGTTTTGCGTGAAAATAGTTTTATCAAGTTATTAAGTATTATTATTCTTCAAAGGATGGATACTTGAGCTTGAAAATTCATGTCAAATATAAATTAATTTTCCAACTAGCAGATATAAGGAAAAAAAATATAAACAGAACAAAGTTATGGTAAATCAGTGGGGTGAAGTTAATTAATAATAAGACCGTGGTCCGTGAAAATGTTTTGCTTGAAAATAGTTTTATCAAGTTATTAAGTATTATTATTCTTCAAAGGATGGATGGATATTTGAGCTTGAAAATTCATGTCAAATATAAATTAATTTCCCAACTAGCAGCAGATATAAGGAAAAAAACATAAACAGAGCAAAGTTATGGTAAATCAGTGGGGTGAAGTCAATTAATAATAAGACCGTGGTCCGTTGGATATGCTTTCTCCATTCCACAATGTATGTGTATTATCCTGCAACCCCAATGTGTCATGTCTATAACTAATATCTTTTTTTTAAACACTGTCTATAACTAATAACTAATACTTATTGTTTGCTTACTCTAATACAAATATTTTTTTAGCAAGTACGCATTGTTTTTCTATTTTTATTTTTATTTTTATTTTGTCAGTAACGTACCCAGATTCAACTGACTCTGCAAACCAAACTGATAATTCTGCATCCATGTGAACGATAAAAGACACTTGTTTCTTGCACTGCGTACTAGACTATCCATCTTTAAATTATGCGATTGGAGAACATGGATGATCTCTGAGTTGACAATTGTTTCTTTCAGGGTTTTGATATCTTCCAAATAACCTGCAAAATCTATGCATTCTTCTGTTCTAAAACTATCTTCACTGATTGAGAACAATCCGTTGCAAATATGACCTGAAACTGACACAAATTCCTCATACATTCTATTGTCCAGATTAGTGCTTCTACCTCCGAATGAAAAGGTGAGAGACTAGCCATTACGTTCCTCGCCCCCATTAAACCATCAAAACTTTCTAGTGTACTATACCAGCGTTGTCCTGAAAAAAAACTTTTTATCTTTCCAGGATCATCTGTAAAACACTATCGCCCCAAGATACTTGTAAGTTCGTAGCCTCTACATGTGTAGTCGCCCTCTGTGTACGTGTTATCTGTGCCTCAACCCAAAGTGTAGATTATATTTTTACTAATTTTAGGAGTTTTCTGGGATTAGTGTCCAAATTACTAAAGGCTTTATTATTCATGCATTTCTAAATGTACCAAAGTATCAATGCGAAATGATGATCATCCATTTGTGGGATAACTCTGCAGAACATGTGATCCATATTTGTGAAGAGAAAACTAGTGAAAAAAATAGTTGGATCAGATGATATCTTCGAAAGCGCCTAAACATATCTCGCTGGTGGACATTCAAAAAAAACATGGTTTATTGATTCCTCTGGAACTTCGCAATAGAATTTTTTTTTCTTTGGTGGCACTGTATTTAGGAACAGAATATTTTTAATAGATCGATTGTGGGTCTAAATACTATTAGTGGTTTTTCTTTATCTTGATAAATTCGTTGTACGTGGTTCTTCTTTGATTTACTTTCCAAAGCACTCTTCGACTTTGTTTCTTACAAAAGTCTAGTAGTTCCTTTTTTTACTAAAATGTTATTCAAATCATATGATAAGTTAATATTTTCAATATGACTGAAACACTGGTAGTTGAGCAAGTGGGTCCACGTGGAAGATGCCCAACCAATGGAAAGGCGACAACATTCGAGAGATGAGGATATCCAACAATCATAAACTAACTGGCGTCATTCTTGGCGCGTTTTTTTGGTCCCCAGTGTCGTCTTTTGATTCTGAGACCCGTTACATTTTTATCATTAAAACGTTCCCAAAACACTTGTTTTGATGGTCCCAGAGAAATGTCCGGGCTCAAAGATATGAGTTATTCTTAAATTAGATCCAGTAATACTATACAAGACACCAATATAGTCTCGGATTAAGATAAGGGTAATGTATATTTTTTTTTCCCGCAGAGGTTTTTCTTTTTAATTAATAAAACGGGCAAGTCTAGAATATACAGCCCGAGGCCCAAATACATAATCAAAAAGGCCAGAGGCCCAAAAGCCTAAAAACTACAAACGAAACCATTAACCGGGCCATCGGTCCAAACATTAAAAACCCGTACGAAGTCGGCCGAATCACGCGTCAAGGAAGCTGGCTGCTGGACACGTGGGAGCATCTACACCATTAGAACGACACGCGTCGCAACCACCTCGACTTGACCGTCTCCGCTTCGAATCACCGCCGAAACCACATCACCGCAACTTCATTTCGTCGAAGCTCAGAACCCGTAGAACCTCCGCCGAAACCATCTATGTTCTTCCAACTATGTGTACCCGTCGGAGAGCTTCATCGCTCTTCGATATCTCATCCGACAAGGCCAAAACTCCAACACTAGAGAGACAAACAATAGCCACCCGATCCATAATCGAAATCCAAACCCTAAGAACCGCAACAAAATACCTAAAGCCGGCGACGCAAAGCTGTGGTAGCCTTTACCCCCCGGAGACTAGAGCCGACGACGGCGAAAGTGAAGAAACTTCCACCTCCCGAAGACAAGAGCCAGCAGCGACGGAGCTGTGGGAGCCTCCACCTCCCGGAATCGGAACCCAAACTACGAACGTCTTCACCGCGCCATAACATCCACGCAACCGCGTCTTCACTGCAAGATCAGAAACACCACGGGTGGTGGTTGGCCAGAGCTTAGACAAGACAGACGCCGGAGACGACGGGGAAAAGACAAAGGCCGGATAATTTATGCTGAAGGACGACGGACTCCGGCGACGGCACGCACGCTCACGTGCCGGCCGTACGCCGAACCCAACACTAAGATCTACTTTCTCTCTCTTCTCTCACTTTTCCACCACTCAAGCAAAGTGTGATAAGGGTTATGTATATATTTTTGCTTTTTCTTGTCTTAATATATTTTGAAATTCTGCTTTTTGTTTCCAGTAGTAAAATTAGTTCTTTACGTATATTTGTGTTCCAAAAAAAAGCCATTTATGTATGTGAACGTAGCCAATATCGTATCGATGACCAAAACAAAATTTCCTGTGTTTTTTCTGATATTTTTTGTTTGTCTTTTCACATTTCTTATACTAGGATGTAGCGACTAAAACCTTGGCTTATTAAACCTTGGGTTGTTTTAATAATTTACATCATTCGAGAGAGTTATAAAGATAATTTAAACAAAATCGTCTTGTTGCTATTTTTCTTGTTGTCTCCAAGGCTGGTCTTTTACGTACGTATTTTGAGCAGAAGAATGATGTAAACTATACGTACGATACAATGAAGACCGGCACATTTCTTATATAAAATAAGTTAGAATAACCAAACAAATGGAGACAGGAACCAAACATCAACAATTATTTTTACCAAAAAAAAAAAAAAAAAAAAAAAAAAAATTTTGACATTACTTCCTTCTTAATTTATCAAAAGCGATGTGTATATGTTTAACTACCCTTCTTCACGCGTTTTCCTGCAACTTCTTTATGCTATATTGAAAAAACGGGTGGCCTCTTTATTTTACTAACTCAGTACTCTTCGGTTTGGTATCAAGTATCACTTTATGACATTTTTTAAGAAGACTAATTAAAAAAATTGTATAATAAATTAATACTCATTCCGTATCACTTTAAGTGGTGTTTAGAATAAAACAATTTGTTTCAAAATAATTGATGTTTTTATTATTCTAGATAAAATTTAATACCATTTAAATTTTGTGACCAATTGCAAAATACTGAATTTTTTTATTGGTTGAATTAATTTCATTTAATGATATTTTTATGTAACCAAGATAAATTGTATAGAAGTTTGTATTTTTTAATCTAAGTGCAAAAACCTTAAAAATCACTTAAAATGATACAGAATGAGTATATTTTATTTGATATATGATTAATTAAATAAAAATAATTTAAATAATAGTTTATTGGTTATTCAAAAGGGTAAAACATAATTTTAATCTACAAAATTACATTTGAACTGTAGAATGACATTTGAATTGTATAGAAGTTTGTAGAATGACATTTATTTTGAAATAAAAATAAATCTAAAGTGACACTTGTTATAAAACAGATGAAGTAAATTTTTCATAAAAAAATATTAAACATTCGTTTATCATGGTTTATACACTAAAATATTTCGCAAGTAGCGGCTTTATCTCCTTTTAGCATTTCATCGTCATTCATATTTCTGACCTTTTTGTCGTGGGAAGATATATCATAAATTTAAATAAAATATATTATATGAACTTCATATTAGAAAAGATAAAGAATATAAAATTGTAGTTATCACTTACTTTACTTTTTCTTACTCGTCGGCAAAGGTTTAAAGAAATTCTCTAATCATAATTTATCAAATCTTTATGTTTCTTTGCAATAACTTATAGCTGTCCAAAGTAATAGTAATAGTAATGTTCAATGTATTGTAAAATGTTATTTAGATAGGATTTTGGTAAATAATGGTATATATATATATATATATGTTTGAGAAGTCATGTGTAGATGACTAATGTATCTATCAGTCGCTTTGTTTGATTCACAAATCGTCTCATTTCGATTTACCAAAAAGAAAGTTAAAATTGAAAGCTAAAGACTAAGAGAATCCCTAATGGTTTACATCATTTTTCTTCTCAAAATGAGTTTGCATTTTGCTCCAATGGTTTCTCTCATTTTTATCTTCAAAAATACTAATTATTATTAATTCCAAAATACTTATAAAACAAATTTATATATTATTTACTAAAGTATTAATAATTTTTCTAAAGAATAAAACATAAATATTGAATCCTTTTAACTATAAAACAGAATTATATAAAATTTTAAGAACTAATTTATAAATATAAAACTTATTTATTTTGAATGAAAACATCAAAAAAATGAGAGATAACCTTTTCCAATGGTACATCATTTGAAGAGAAAATGAGTTTGTGAATAGTGAAGCATCAAATTTGAGGAAAATTATTTACAAACTTATTTTTCTTCCAAAATGATGTACTATTGGAGAAAGTATTCCCTAAATTTTTGATATTTTTCCTCAATATGTGACTATGTGTTGATACAAAATAGCTTCAACGGTCATATATAAGAAAAATAAATTCCTATAAATTTATATTCAATTATCTGAAATATATATTATTTAATTGTAATATATGGAGCACACTTTCTCTTCCCTCTATAAAACAACAGTTTTGAAGTTTTTCTCTACCTCCAAAGCTCTTTGTTTATCAGATCTTCTCTCTGTTTTCTTCAGATCTTGGAGAAAGGATCTAAAGTTATGATGAGAATATTCCTTCTCTATCATCTATTAAACTCTTTTCTTCTCTCTTTAGTACCAAAGAAACTGCGAACTCTCTTCTCTCTCTCTTGGTTCGACAAAACTCTCCACAAGAACTCACCACCGTCACCGTCCATGTTACCCTCTCCGTCACCATCCTCCACGCCGACGACAAAAATAGACCCGTCCGAGCTAAAAAGGGTTTTTCAGACGTTCGACAAGAACGGAGACGGTCGTATCACTAAACAAGAGCTCAAGGACTCACTCGAGAATCTTGGAATCTACATACCAGACAAAGACCTAACTCAAATGATCCACAACATCGACACGAACCACGATGGATGCGTTGACATAGACGAGTTCGAGTCTCTGTACAAATCCATTGTCGATGAGCATCACAACGATGGAGAAACCGAAGAAGAGGACATGAAAGAAGCCTTTAACGTGTTTGACCAGGACGGAGATGGGTTTATCACTGTGGAGGAGTTGAAATCTGTGATGGGTTCCTTGGGACTCAAGCAAGGTAAAACCCAAGAAGGTTGCAAGAAGATGATTATGCAAGTGGATGTTGATGGTGATGGTAGAGTTAATTACAAAGAGTTTCTTCAAATGATGAAAGGTGATGGGTTTAGCAGTAGTAGTTGATATTTGTTTAGGATTTAACAGAAGAGTACGTGTGTGTGTGTGTATGTTTATTTGATTGATTTGTTTGTTTCTTTTTATGTGTGAATAATTTTTCTGATGATGTATCAAAACATGACCAAGGTGTGTTATCCTTTATTTTTTCTAGGGTTTCTCTGAGATTATGTAAGATTCACCTTCTCATTTCATCTGGTTTAGAGTTCTTTAGTATATTGTAAACGTTTCCTATCAAGATAGTATAGATCCATATGTAACATGTTTGTGTATAAATCCTATATATACATGAGTACTATATTAGTTTCACTTCACCAAGGAAACAGCTGAACCAACTAAAATTGTATTAGGCAAATGTTAAATTTGATATCCGAAACCTGATTTGTATGTAAACAGTATCTCACCAAAGTTCTATAGTATCTCACATTAAATTCCATAGTCTATGATTCAACAACATACACTAATGCAATATGAGATCGGGAAAGTCGGTACAGAAATCTCAACGATTTTTTTAAGAAAACACCGTAGCGCTAGTGTGTTCCTACCGAAACGATCGAGTCAATTGCTATTTTTCTCTGTTTTCTAGTTTAATTATAAAATAAAAATGCTATTAAAAAAATATACTATAGTAAAATCCATTTCTATCATACAAATCTTCTATTTAAGAAGATGTATTAGTATTTAAATTCTATTCAGTCCAAGTCTTAACATTAATTAGTATGTAAGTATGTATTATAATACTCTTTTTGTGCAGCTCTGTAGTCAATTCTTGGATTATATTTTGACTAAAAATCTATTATAGTATTAGATATAAAACGAAATGTTATAAGGTCTTATATATCTTTAAAAATGTTATAGGTAGCAGTGGCGGGTGCTACATATCCTGCTCTAAATGTTCTACAAAGCTGCAACATGGGATCTCTTCCTGCATGTAGTGACTCAACCTCTGTTGGTGTTGCCAGGTATTGCACGACCATTAACTACATTTTGTGTACAACGCACAAATCATTTACGCCAACCAACATATCCTGCTAAGACATTTGCAACATTTAAAATTCGAAGATATCGTGTGGAGCTGTCCATTTCAGATGGTACAGAGTCTGCAGTGTTTGTTGTTTTCGATGCCGAAATGTCTTGGTTGACTAGTGTGCGTGCAGCGGAAATTAGTGAACTCAACGCTATGTCTGAGTGACCACATCTTATCGCCTAGACTTTATTTAACTCCATTCGATTATTTTTTCACTCTCGTCTACATTTAAATTTTAAAAGCCTATGTTGTTGGGACAAATTAAGATCATCAACGAATGGCATTGAGTTATAACAGAAGGTTCCTGCAGTTGATTTTGAGGATAAATACGTGTGGGGTTTCATGCGTGACAATCTAAAATCACAAATTTTGACGACCCTAATTTTATCAACAAGAAGGTTCAAAGATTTTAAATCCCTATGTAAGTTGGGTGACTGGTGTTCCAGTAGTTCATATCTTTAGCTTGCAATACGATCAGATATTGAACAAGTGTTCGAGGATTAATATGACAATGCTATCCATCTTTATGGTATAATAATATTATGGAGAGGAGAGCATGAGTTCGGTCAACCAATGGTCGATTCCTTGGGATATAAACTAAACAAAATCTGGATGGCCAATTGTTGGAATTACATTAAAAATCAATCCATAAAATAAGGGTTACTTTTTTTTTGGTCAAACTTAGACAATTGATATGACACATGCATTTATTACAGGCTAATGAACAAATTTGTATACGTTTTTAAACATAATTTGAGCACAATATGTATTTTCATGGTCTCGATTTTCTATTTCAGTTTTCATAATAAATGAAATTCAACTACATTTTTTCCTTTAATTAAACTACATCTTCCTTTTCAAAAATTACGAAGACGAGAACTGAAGCTATAAAATCCATGAATCGGTAACTTTGGACTATGATAAACAAACTAAAACAACACTAGGATAAGACCCGCGCCTTGCGCGGAATTAAGTTATTATTTTTATTATATTTTGGAGAATGAAACAATAGTTTGACTTCATTTGGATTAGGGGTGTTCAATCCAGATATCAGGTTGCTTTCGATTCGGTTCGGGTTTTTTCGGTATTTTGGTTAGTAAAATATAACTACTATTCTAAATCCATATTTACTTAGACTTTAGTCTTTCACATACTTTTGAAAGATTTCAACTGGACAACTAAATTGATCAGCCAATCTTGTTGCTTTAAATCATTAGTATATATATATATATAT
>NC_027750.1:14491827-14497860 GCF_000695525.1 Brassica oleracea var. oleracea | reverse complement strand
TTTAAAAAATTCAAAATATAACATATACGAAAAAATCTAAATTTTACTTTTATAGCTAATTTGATTGTTTAATTTATTTTAATAATATAAAATTAAACAAAAAATGATGGAGGAGATATAAATTGTTATCAAATCTTTATTATTAAAATCATTAAATGTCATATATATATTAGTCATTTATGGTAATTCCGTAGGTTTGATTTAAGGAAAGAAAATAACATATCATATCATTATATCATATAGTTTGACTAATTTATGTATCTAACAACATATAAAAATCGAATGTGGACCTACTTATTTTTCAATTGAATGTAATTGACTGCCTAATTGAGTGCCACCTATGCATTGGAGCCTATTTTAATTAATACAAAATTGAAGTTACATCTTTTGAAATGTTCCTCAATTAATATATAGGGGATAAGACAATAAATAATCTTCCTAAAGTATCCACGACAATTCAACTTTCTAGATCATACTAATACTAACACATAAAAAATGACCCAAACAAACAAAAAGTTTACGCCAAAACAGCAAAAACACCGGAAATATTATAGGATTGAGTTACTTCTTTTGGTTTTAGTTTTTGAAGAAAAAAAATTTCAAAAAATATTTGTACGCAGTTTAGTTCATCTTAATTTCTAGATTATTAATGGATGTGCTACATTTAAGTTATTTTTGTTAGATTACGATTTGGTTTATTCTAGCTTATTCGAAATAAATGATTTGATATGATGTGGTATGAAATATCTCTCTGTGATTGTTTTTCACACTCATTGTTCCGCATGATTACTGGAATTTTGCTCTGTCATCAAACTATACAGAAACAAAGAGACATCAATTATCCCTTATAATAACCATGAGATTAAAAACATCTATATTATTTACCTTTTGAAATTGTTTGGAAACATGAATAACATTATAAAAAAAAAGTATAATGTCATTTTAATAATTTCGTTAATATAATTACATTAATTGTCTTTCTATATTTCACTCAGTTTAACAATTTTATTAATTATATTACATTAACAATACAACACATCATTAATTATCTTACCATAATAATAATAGTACATGTTTTTATTTATTAGTTTTCAACATTAACTTTGTGTCAATTATAAAATAAAAAATGTAAAATAATTGAGTTTTGCATATGGTTAAACGTTCGGTTAAGTTTGTTCTACTTATTTGTTTATTTATTTTAGTTTCAATCAGTAAAAAATTACGCAGCCAAAAGCATAATTCAAATACATGTTTTTGTGAATAAAAGAATGACTTAAATCAAAATAATACAAATGTATTACATTTATTGTAACTTAATTTTTCACTCCGTATAATTATTTTAATATAAAAAGAATTCTTTTAATTTCACTTAATTTAACCAAATCACATTGAAATAATCTTTTTTATTAGTTTATAAAATCAGTTAGACATAAACTTTGGTATCCATTTAGGTACAAATTGTTCCTTTTGGGTATCATTTTTTTTTTACATTAGGCTTCAATTGAATATTATAAATTTATGTGCGGATTTTTGAGTTGGAGCATTTTGGATCATGATGAGTCCGATTTTGATGTATAGGAACTTAAAATTATCTAAATAACAAATGTATCTGAAACGAGTTCAGATATTTGTACCAAAAATAACAATATTACCTTATTTGGTCTAGATCTTTTGAATACAATTAGTTATATTACGACACATCTAAAATATATAATACTAATTATGAAAAAAATATCAATATATAAAAAATGTAAAAACCAATATCCGCGCGGATGCGCCGATTAATCTCTAGTTAACATTAATATATGTACTCACTGTAGGTAGAGGATGATTAGAAGGGAGGTCTGATCATCATTGGTTATAATAAGCAATGTCAGTTTAAGTTGTGAATGTTAAAGATGAGAAGAAAACGATAGATTTCTGGTGCTTTATATTCTTTGTGCTTTATACGACTGAGATAATCAACATTAACAGATTCTTAGAGCTTAATACGCAAGGTATAAACTTTCATGTATATAGTTAAGTTGTTAGATAGCTTTAGAAAATGTGGGTCGACTAAGAAAATATTAAATGGCAAATGTAATTATTCTAGAAATTTATGGGTAGTTGTATTTTGATTAAGAATGATTCTGAAGCTGACACGTAGGCCCAAAAAGGCTCTAAGAAAATAATACCTTAGAAAATCTAAAATATAATTAATATAAAATTGAAGTTATATCTTTTTAATGAATCTCAATTGATATACATGAGATATTTATCTTTGGTTTATATTTGTTTTCCTTTAGAAAAACTATATTTGGCGCTTCACTCATTCGTAGTTGTTGATTTTATACTTACCAATATAACGAAAATATCTCGAGATCAACTTATGATTCTTCTTTGAGAAAATCAGCATCCTTTTTGTGTTCTTCTCCTTTCATAAAATATGAACTCAACGATGTAAAATTCTAGTTGACATTACTTTTATAAGATATATATAGTGGATGAATATATAAAAAAAGGTTATGAGGTTTAAGTCAATTAATTTTCTGAATATATCTTTTATTGAAGTAGTTATTAATATAAATATATTTAAGTTTTTTTCTTCCTATAATTGTTTCTATTTATAAGTTTATATAATATAATCTACAAAATCATTTTTCCTATAATTATAATTACATCAGATTATCTATATTTAAGATTTGTTTGAAATTTTTAATTTTTGGCTTATCTATGATTAGTTTTTCTTTTTATATTTTAATTAAATAAATAAAAATAAACATATTGTCAAGCAGTCAATTCAAGAGAATTAGTTTTGAGTTTCACTTATGAACGATACATAAGGAATAATCACTTAAGTGATGTCCCTTTTAATATAAGTTGATGTGTAATACAATTTCAAATGATTTTCAAATCCCTATAATTATTTATACAATTATAAATAGACTTATAAGCATTTACAAATGATTTTATACTTTTATAATATTTTATAAGTTAGAAATTAATTCCTAAAATTTGATAAATAATTTATTATTTATATAAATTTCTGTAAATGGTTTTTATTCATTATTTTATAGTTTATAATATATAAAAATAATTAATCTAACATTATTACTCTTTCTATAATTTTGACAATTACTACCATAAATCATTATTTAGACTTACCTTTTATTTTAGATCAAATTATAATAAATTAAAATCATAGACCATTCAAATTATAACAATTTTCTTACAATTATAAATAGATTTGTGTCTCTCTATAGCCAATTCTTGGATTATAATTTGACCAAAAATCTCTTCTTTTTTTTTATAAAGACCAAAAATCTCTTATATTTGATATAAAAGGAAGTGTTATATTCTCTTATATATATTTGACCAAGAAAATATTTACTTGTAATGTGCATGTGTCACTATATATATAATCAGAAAAAGTACAGAAAAACACACCAAACAAAACGTTAAAGTGAATATTTTACAACAAAGTTTTAAATTTACTTATAAAATGGTCATCACTATGAAAACTTTAGTTCTGTTTGTTTTCACTACTTTTTTCATCATATCTTTTGTTGATTGTCATACTACAACTATGGCTACTACCCCTGCTAGTACTCCTGGTAACAATTTATTTTTATACTACATTTTTAATTATAGATACAATTTTATTCTTTTTGATTAATATACTTATTGGTTTAATAATTTTTTTCACATAAATAGGTTATGGAATAAATTGGGCGACTGTACTGTGCTTCAAGATCTCAACGCCGTGTGATTTAGCAGGGCGATATGGATGCGCAAAGTTTTGTGACCAGTGGGATTATTTTTTTGACAGGTGTGAACCGGGTAAATGTTGTTGTCACAGATAAGTAGTATGCGTTCAGAATAAAATAATCTTATAAATGTATTGGCATTTGTTTGAAAGTAACATCAACAACTTTCATGCTTTATTATCAATATATGATCAAGAAATGAAATAAATAAAAATTATTAGATTGAAATAGTTTGATTCAATCCATGTAATAATATTAAAAAAAAATTTACGAGAAAAATTAAAATTATATCAGAATACAACTTTTTATTAAAATTTTAAATTATGTAATTAATCAAAAGTCACAAATTACTCTGACTTCCACTTCCAGTCATACAAGTTCACATAACCATGAAATATGTAAGACAATAATAATTTAACATGAAGAGATGAGGATGATTGCTTATAGTCAATAGCAACACAACTTGATGGGGCGAGATCTTTACTGAGCTGAGTGATATGTAAATAAGAATTTCAGTATCTTTGCTCGTGCATCATTGGCAATAAGAAACCTTCTCGAGCCTGAAAATATAACAGATTACTAGATCCATCGTTTCACACAAGTCCATAGAGATCAAGGGGACTCCACAAGGATTCTTGTGATGTTTTGATTCGTTTTTGACTCATCTTAGTATCAGTCTTTAAATTTCTACTCTATATGGTAATGTATCTACTATATTAATTTAGAGTTTTATTTTTTATCTACTGATAAAAAAATGTTATTAAATTTTAAAGGGTCCAATAAAACATATAACCGTAGTTAGAGCATTATAAATACATTTATCATATTTCAGTTACTAAAATGATTTCCTGTTAAATAGGATATTTGTTTATATTTAGAAATTCCAATTGAGTAACAACCGTAATTAATTGAAGTATTGTCTATGCCATGTTATTTGAGTTTTAAATAAAATATCATGGGCTTTCAAATTTTATACGTCTACATAAAACACATAATATATTTTGTTTTATACAATTTAAATAATTATAATAATATATAACTATAGTATGATATAAAATTTAAAAGTAATAAAAATAAAATTTTGAAAAGAGTCAAATCCTGCATTTTCAAAAGGCATGTCAAAATCTAGGATACTATTAAAACATAAGCTCGAAAAATCTACTTAGAGAAAGTGTTTGTTGGACCATTATATTATTCTCTCTGTTCCCGAAATTAAGATTTTCTAAAGTGTTCACACTTATTAAGAATTCAATAAATGTTTATAATTTAATTTTTTTTTTACTTTATTATACACTTTCCAATAACTTTTCACCAATGAAATTTAATCAATTCAAATATTGTCATTTAATGTTTCTTAAAAGTATAAAAAAGTACCTTAAACATATAGAAAATCTATTTTTGTGGAACAAGTAAAAAATCTAAAACATCTTATTTTCGGGAACGGATAGAGTATTTAACTTCCTATTATTGTATATACAATTAACTTAGTTACTATTAAATAAATACTATAACCTAATATATATATATATATATATATATATTTACATTTAAGTAAAAACTATTAAAAGATATTTTTAAATGTAATCTTAGAAAAATATACTTAAGAGTATATATATATATATATGTTGATATTTAAATAATAAAATTTGTAATTAATATTAAATATAACTATATATAAATATTAATTCATTTTTGTTTCTAGAATAAGATATAAAATGTCTATAATATTTATATATATACATAATTCATATTCATAATTAAGCTGGTAGATCAACTAATAAATATAAAATTACTTAATCCATTTGTTAAATATTTTATAAATTTTGAAATTATAAATAATTACATATACAGAATAACATATGATCATGAATTTTTAAAAGGGTTTTTTGCAAAATTGACCTACAACTTAAAGTCAAACACAAAACTAACCTTTTTTTTTTTTGAAAATTGGTTTTGCCCTATTCACCCCACAAGTTCATATAATTTACGAAAATGTCATCAATTTTTTTTTTTTTTTCGAAAATGACATCTTTACTCTCTCACCCTCATCATCTTCAAGTAATTACAAGATTGTCATTGTCATCAATACCACAACCACCATGAACAACCAATTTGAAGCTCTTAATGCTGCCAAAATCGATTTACCCTTCTTCTTTTTCCATTCTTGTGAACTAAACACAACATATCTCTCACTTTCTCTCCACAATGAGCTAAAAAAACCCAAGATTTTGATTCTAAATTTTTTATGGTTCATAGAGTCATAGAAGCTAACGATTCTGGGTGGGTT
>NC_027750.1:14455671-14490261 GCF_000695525.1 Brassica oleracea var. oleracea | reverse complement strand
TATTTAATTTCCTGCTAAAAATATTAAACTCTTCTGGACGACTTACATGTAAGTCGTCTGTTTTAATTTCTTCACCAGATGACTGAAATGTAAGTCGTCCGAGTAAATTATTCAACAGACGACTAAAATATACGTCGTCCGAGTAAATTATTCAACCGACGACTGAAATATAAGTCGTCCACACCCTAAACATAACCCCTAAACTTAATTATCTAATTAAAGACTTCATAAAATCAAATCAAACTTGAAAAGTGTTTACTATACACATAAATAAACACATATAGGTGAAAACTAATTTTTGAAAAAAACATTTTAGTTTTCTAAAATCTAACCCTAACAATACATACAATACATACAATACTACAACATATGTTTGTCAAACTCCTAAACCAAAGTATTTCATGATTCACTACTTCCACTCATCTATCTTCAAAACAAATCAATTTTATCATATCTTAATTTATATCACTTAAAACTGTTTATAATTACTTGATTTTTATTTTTCACGCATCAAAATATTTTTTTACAAGATTTATAAATTATTTTTAAAATAAACTGGTACCAGACGACTTACACTTCAGTCGTCCTGACGACTTCCAACATCTCAGACGATTTACTGTGGCTATATTCGTAAAAATGGCTTCTGTTTTTTTGTTTGGTCACAAGGGGTTGAGCTGTAATTTCACTAGGCTTTTAGGTTAGTTTTGCATTTGATTCAAGTTTGGGTATAAGTTTGGATTAAAATCAAGTTGTGGGTTAGTTTTGGCAAAAACCCCTTTTTAAAACTACTTCAACTTATTAAAATAGAATATTAAAGTAAGATATCTAAACTAATAAATTTTATATTTTAAATATTATAACCAGAATATTGGAATATTGAAATAAAATTTAAATATTTTAATTTGATAAAAATACAATACTAAATGTAGTTGGTATTAATATTATTTGATTATAGGTTACATCGAACTATAGGTTATGTTTAACAATAACTGTTTTTTGCGGATTATTTTATAATCATGAAAATATTTATCAAGTATGAGAAGGGTTGAATGAAATATATTTAATTTATATTATAATTAAATAAGTTTTGACCAATATAAAAAGTTAAAGATAAATTCATATTATAATTTTTAGCTTTAAAGTATAAGTAAAATTATAGGGGATGGGTATATAAATGAAGTATCTTATTCTCATAAAATTATGTTTATAGAAATTTTAATTTAATTATATATACTTTAAAAATATATATAAAATACATATGTATATAATATCTAATTTTTAGTAAATTATTATTCGAAAAAAAATTTATCACACGTTTTAAAAGTACGGATTAAAATCTAGTTCTCTTTTATAGCTCACTTTGTCGTTCTATTGGTGTTAGACTTTCGACTGGGAACATAGTCATAAGCAAGAGGCCACATCTCCATTAGTCAAGGTGTATTGAAGAGTTCAAACTATGGAGAAGATGAGCTCAAGGCTGCAGTCAAATCCATAGGAGAGACAATCATCACCAAGAGACAACCTAAAAGTCCAAGCATGGTTTCATGACCGAGGATATGACCATTGGAGACTGTCACTCCAATCTTTACGACGTTGTCAACGATCTCAAGAGTGGCTACTAAATTTCCATTTTCCCTTGGTATTTTGCACTTTGTTTATACACGAAAACTGATTATAAATTATGTATACGGATGCAATTCATTTGTTAAACTACTTTGGTTCTTGCGTTGTCTTTTATAACAAACAACCCTTGCTACAGTGTCTTCTTACATTAAATGGACACATTATTTTTCCATTTGATGAATCTAATTTCTTTGAGTGGAGGCGTTGGGTACTCTTTTCTTACATGTAGCTAAAGTAGTGAACACACTAAAAAATGAAGCAAAAATTGTTCCGGGTCTAAAATAGTTCTGGTTTCTATTTTAAAAGAGTCAGGGCATGACTCGTTACCCTGCTACCATCCGCAAATGCAGCTTTTGCGTTTGGTAGCGGTTGTTGACGTTTTGCAACAATCACAAAAAAACTCCATAAATCGTTTAAACCACTCTAAACTTCTAAAGTTCAAAAACTGATTCCAGCTAGCGTTTGCGGTTGCGGACGGTTGCTGGAGGGCAAAACAATTTTTTTTCTTTAAAAAAATGTTATATAAATTGATCTCATAATCTCCATCAACGAACCCATCGGAGCCTTTATTGTCGTTCCACTTCCATTTTTTGTTTTCTTCGAATATGACATCACGGTTTACTACAATCCGCTTGCTCGGAGGGTCGACCAGTCGGTATGCTTTTGATCCCGGTTCTGTTTCTAGATGAACCAGAACTCTAGACCTATCATCATGCTTCCTTCTACCGGCTGTTTCTGTCCTAGCATAGCACACACACCCGAACACCTTTAGGTGAGACAGGTTCGGTTTTCTACCCTTCAAAGCTTCGTAAGGTGTTTTTCTGTCTAACGATCTCGTTGCCACTCTGTTAATTAAGTAAGTAGCATGTCTTATAGCTTCACCCCAGAGATGATTTGGCATATTCATATGCTTTAAGATGCTCCTAGTCATCTCCAAGAGAGTTCGGTTTCGTCACTCCACTGCGCCGTTTTGCTGAGGTGAGTATGGTGTTGTTAAGTGCCTATTCACTCCATGCTTCTCACAGTAGTATCGAAACTCATTAGAAGTAAACTCACCACCTCGATCAGTTCGGAGGTTTCTTAGTTCTTCACGTGTTTCTTGCTCAACAAGCTTTTTGAAGTGCTTAAATTTCTCAAAAGCTTCACTCTTCTCTTTTAACAGAACTATCCACATGTAGCGTGAGTGATCATCAATGTGAACGAAGATATATCGGTTGTGTGCTGTTGTTGAGGGCGAGATAGGTCCACAAAGGTCGGCGTGTACTAACTCAAAAAGTTTTGTTGCTCGGTAGTGAGTTGCTTGTGGGAACGATTTTCTGCTTTGCTTTCCACGGAGACATGATACACATGTGTCTGTGCTCCGACTGATAGAAGGTAAACCCGTAACAATCTCCTTGTTGGCCATCATTCTCATTGTCTCTTGATTGAAATGACCTAAGCGGGCATGCCATATCTCACCTTCTCCGCCATTATTTACTTGCAGGCACTGGATAAGATCAACTTGTAGAACCAATTTGTATAGACGATTCTTTGCTCGTGGTGTCTTGACCATCAACTGTCCTTGCCTATCATAGAGAGTTAGTGTGTCATTCTTCATACGTACCTTACAACCTGCCTCAGTTGCTTGTCCCAAGCTGACAATGTTACTGCGTAGTGATGGTATGTAATAGACGTTCTTTAGCACCTTCTTCTCGCCATTCTTGATAATGAATCGAATTGATCCTTTACCCATGATGTCAATTCTTGAGTCATCTCCGAAACACACCTTCCCGGTGACAGTGTCGTCAAGTTCGAAGAAGAACATACGATTGCCGCTCATATGGTTGCTAGCGCCGTTGTCAAGATACCGTACATCCATTGTATCTGATTCGGACTCAAAGTTTGATGGGTTCACCTCTTTCTCGTTCAAATAGACTACTTCGTGCATCATGAGAGTATCAGCTTCTTGGGTATCATCATCCTTCTTCTCAATAGTCTCTTGGAGTTTTAGATGTTTATCGAGACAGTCCGTGGCGTAATGTCCTTGTTTATCGCACTTAAAACAAGTGATATGAGAAGCATCTCCACCTCGTCCTTGTCTATATGCTTCCCTTTGTTTCTGGAATGTTCCGCGGCCACGACCTCTTCCACGCCAATTAGATCGACCGCCGCGTCCTCGACCTCTAGAGTTATATCCATATCCTTCAGAGATCGTGTCAGCATTGGTATACATCAATTTTCCAGTGTCCTCATGTGTTTCTTCTTCTTCATCAGCAACTCTCTCTTCAAACGCCTTTAATCTCCCGACAATATCTTCAAAGCTTGTCATGTTATGATCAAGCATCTGGTCAAGAGAAGCGACCATATGAATGTACTTCTTTCTTGGCAAACACTTTAAGAAACTTTTAACAAGCTTTGGCTCTTCTATCATCTGTCCCAAAGAAGCCGATTTGGAGGAGATTTCGGATAGCTTCCCGGAAAAGGTATCGATTGTATCTTCATATTTCATCTTGAGTCTATTGAATTCTGTCTTTAGGGTTTGAAGCGTAGCCTATTTTACCCTCTCAGCTCCTACATGTCTTGTCTTTATAGCATCCCATATCGCTTTTGTTGTGTCTAAGTCGCCAACTTGCATAATCAAACCCTCCGGTATAGACTGGAACAAAAGCACAGTGGCCATACTGTTTTTCTTCTCGTCTTTGGTTCCAGGGTCTATTGCTTCCCAAACTTCGCTAACCTTGAGTGCAATCTTCATTCTCATGGACCAGACGGTGTAGTTTATGGAGGTTAACATCGGGTATTTGATGGATGCTGGTCCGGCTTCTTTGTGTAAAACGATCTCACCTTTAACGTCTCCCATGGTTGTATGTAAGCCCTTCAAAGAAACCTTGTAAGCTCTAATACCAAATATAGAACCACAATATCAATAAGAAATCCTTCTCTTATTCAATCAATCAAAAGCTTAAAATCACAAATCACAAATCACACACAATGCATCTCATTATGCGTCCATATATATAGGACTTTAACAATTCCTAATTCAATCATCATTATCATATTTCCTAATCCTTAAGATAAACATAACTTCATAAATAAAAGGAAACTTGTGTCTCAAGCTTTATCCAAGCTTATCTAACATCCATCACCCTCACCGTCCTTGTAAGAGGTGGATTGCATCCCCCACACAAGGTCCATCAGATAGCAGACCCGGCCCATTATAACTAGGTCCCAGCTCGGCTTCGAGAACTGAGCGGCAAATTACCGGCTTAGCTTATGATTATTTTTAGCCGACTCAAGCAGTCGCCTAAAAATAGATTGTCTCAGCGGCTTAACTCAAACGGCTTAACAAATAAGCTTGACGGGCTGAAGCTCACCAAACGAGGCGAGTTAGGGTAAGGAAAAGTAACGACCAACTATATAAGGAGACAAAGAGACATCAAGAAGGGGATCCGAAAATCAACTACACACTTGGCGACTAGAATTAGGGTTTTACTTCTTCTTATTCTCGGCGACTTGTATTTTCCCGTTGAACTTATCTTCGCCGGGTTGTTTTTACTGTTTGTTTCCTCATTTGAAAACCGACTAAACCTCTTCCGCCTCCGCTCCAACAAGAAAAATAGACCCATCCGAGCTAAAAAGGGTTTTTTCAGACGTTGGACAAGAACGGAGACGGTCGTATCACCAAACAAGAGCTCAAAGACTCACTAGAGAATCTAGGAATCTACATACCAGACAAAGACCTCACTCGATGATCCATAACATCGACACGAATAGAGATGGATGCGTTGACATATACGAGTTCGAGTCGCTGTACAGATCCATTGTGAATGAGCATCACAACGATGGACACAAAAGAAGAAGACATGAAAGCAGCGTTTAACCTGTTTGACCAGGACGGAGATGGGTTTATCACTGTGGAGGAGTTGAAATCTGTGATGTCTTCCTTGGGACTCAAGCAAGGTAAAACCCTAGAAGGTTGCAAGAAGATGATTATCAAGTGGATGTTGATGGTGATGGCAGAGTCAATTACAAAGAGGTGGGTTTAGCAGTAGTACTTGATCTTTGTTTAGGAGTTAACAGACAAGAAAGTGTGTATTTATTTGATTGATTTGTTTGTTTTCTTTTTTGTGTGTAAATAATTTTTCTGATGATGTATCAAAGACATCGTAGTCGGGACAAGGTGTGTTATCTTTTTCTTTCTTTCCAGGGTTTCTTTGAGGTTATGTAATATTCACCTTCTCATTCCATCTGGTTTAGTGTTCTTTAGTATATTGTAAACGTTTCCTATCAAGATAGTATAGATACATATGTAACATGTTTCTGTATAAATTCTATATATACATGAGTATATTAGTTTCACTTCACCAAGGAAACAGCTGAACCAACTAAAATTGTATTAGGCAAATGTTAAATTTGATGTCCGAAACCTGATTTGTATGTAAACATTCATTTCATGTTAACATGTCCGAAACCTTATTTGTATGTAACCATTCATGTTAAACTCCAATCTATGGTTACACATTATCTCAAATTAAATTCCATAGTCTTTGATTCAACAACATCTAGATTGCACTAACACAATTTGAGATAGAGAAAGTCGGTATAGAAATCTTAACGAATTTAAAAATACACTGTAGAGCTAGTGTGTACGTTTTTGTTTTTTTTTTTGGTAAAAATCTAGTGTGTACGTTCCTACCGAAATATATCGAATCAATTAATATTTTTCTCTTTTGTTTGAACGAACTATTTTTCTCTATATCTAAGAGTATTCCTCTGTTTTCTAGTTTAATTATAAAATGTTATTTAAAGAAAATATATTATAGCAAAATCCATTTCTATCATACAGATCTTTTATTTAAAGACTTAATTAGAGGATATACTAGTATGTAAATTCCACTCAGTCAAGTCTTGACATTAATTAGTATGTAAGTGTATATATTATCATACTCTTTTTGTGCAGCTCTATAGTTAATTCTTAGATTATATTTTGACTAAATATCTATTATACTAGATATAAAAGGAATTGTTATATTCTCTTATATATCTTTGACCAAGAAAATATTTGCTTTTGATGTGCATGTGTCATTATATATATAATCAGACAAAGTAAAGAAAAACTCAACAAACAAGAAAAGTTAAAGTGAATATCTTACAATAAAGTTTTAAACTTACGTATAAAATGGTTATTACTATGAAAACTTTAGTTATGTTTGTTTTTACTGTTTTTTTCATCGTATTTTTTGTTGATTGTCATACGACAACTGCGACAGTTACCCCTGCTAATACTCCAGGTAAAATTCATTTTATAAGACATTTTAATCATAGGTACAAAGCACGATTTTATCCTTTTTGATTAATATACTTATTGGTTTAATTATATTATTCATCTAAATAGGTTATGGAATAAATTGGGCGACCAAAGTATGCTTCCAGATCTCATCGCCGTGTGACATAAATGGACGATTTGGGTGCTCAAAGTTTTGTGACAAGTGGGGTTATTTTTATGACCATTGTGAACCGTATAAATGTTGTTGTCACAGATAAGTCTGCGTTCAAAATAAAATAATCTAATAAAATGTATTGACATTGTTTTGAAAATAACATCAACAGCTTTCATGCGTTTTTATTAATATATGATCAAGAATTTAAATAAATAAAAATTACTAAATTGAAATAGTTTGATTAAATCCAAGTAATAATAATTTTAAAAAAAAGATTTAAGAGAAAATAAAATCATATCAGAATGCAAATATTTATTAATTTTTTAATTTGTGTAATTAATCAAAAGTCAAAAATTACTATAACTTCTAGTCATACAATTTCACATAAACATGAAAACTGTAAGACAACAAGAAATTAACATGAAGACATGAGGATTGCTTATAGTCGATAGCAACACAATTTGATGGGGTAAGTATAGACTATATATAGATTAGTATAGATGTAAGGACTAGCTTGTAAATACTTTAACCTAATATCCCTCTCTTGTATATGTATATATAGTCATCATAGACTCTAATAAGAATATAATTTCCATAAACCTATATGATATCAGAGCTTAGCTCCTAGAACCTAAAAAATTTCCGATCTCAAGCTGCCTAGCCGCCATGAGTTCTTCATCAAACACAAACGCAAATGAGGTGATCTCCCTCAACAACAACAACAACTCCACATCAACATGTCGAATGTGTCCAAGCTCACTAACACCAACTACCTAATGTGGAACTTGCAAGTCCATGCTTTGCTAGATGGATATGCTCTTGCAAACCATCATGATTCTGTTCCGGCCATACCAACTGCAACACTTACCAATGGTGGTGATGCTGTCACCCTGAATCCAGATTTGTTCGCTGGACAAGACAAGACAAGTTGATCTATAACGCTTTACTTGGTGCTATATCAACTTCCATTCAACCTACACTACAAGGAAAAAGGTAATATATATAGCGTCCGTAAAACACTATTACAGCGATACATAGCGTTCTAGTGAGCGTTGTGTCTGCCCCGTTATATTTTCCTGGACACTTAATATAGCGGTTTATATGTTCTATGTTAATTAATTCTTTCGATAGCGATTTATTATTCTACAATTGTATAACTTACGATAACATATAATAATTGATATCATAGCATTATTAAAAAAAAATACAAATAAAAGTATTTTAAAAATTTTATATATTGAAATTGGTTATATAATTATGGCTGTATATCAAACTAAACCAAAATGTTTTAACTAAAAATTAAACCTACACAAAAAAATTCCTAAAGTTCTATCTCCTAGAACCGCACCACACACCACGACCATGCTTGCACAAAACTAAAACTCATACTCTCTTATACATACGGCCTATCCATAAAGAAGAACAGAGGCAAGAGAATAGTCCGAACCCGCTTTCAGATTAGGCCGGTGTGTCGCAAGCGGGTTGACATTTACGGTTGTCGGCATCATGGTCGCCTGAACATCAAGATATTAACACAGAAATAATTAGCAATTAAATCATCAAAATGTTCTAAAATTCTCTGGGAAAAATGACTAACAAAATCTGAAAAGAATATTGAACGGTGGAAATGTATAAACATGAAAAATTAGTCAAAACAATCATCAAACGTGCAAATTGGCAAAGTGAAATTATTTAACAGATTCTAAAAAATTCCAAAATAATTTCGTAATCTAAGTTCAAGGCGGAGGAGATGTGTAAAGCATCTAAACCGTGAAATTACTCTGACGGTGAAAATATATGAACATCAAAAATGTACAGAACAATCATCGAAAGCTGGAACAGAAACTTTAAAACACAACTAGCCCGCGGGGTGAGCTTTTATACTAATGTTTGTTCATTAAATGATTTTAACATTTTGCAACACTACAATCTTTATCGATCGTAAAATAACATAAAAATGTTGGTCTCTTAAATGTATCATCGTTGTTGAATAGTAAATTTATTACATCTTATTTTAATTATTTTTAAGACTTCATATGCACAAAAGAAAATTAAGTTTTACGGCTGACACAAATTACTAAAACCAGATAGGCAACATCAATTGTAAAATAACGAAAGAGGATTAGGTTGTCTTCTCTCAATTTGTTTGCTATTGACTCTCCATAAGTGATTTCATTTTCTACCTCTATAAAATTCTGATTTCGTTCTCATTTTTGTTTCACTGATATGAGTTTTGTTTCGTTTTCAACTTCTTCTATGAATTCGGTGAATTACATAATTGTCAATTTAAAAATATGGACATCTGTAAAAATTAGTTCAACTCCTGATACATATCTAAGAATCAAAATTTTGAAGAAAATCACCGGCAAATTCTATTCACATGTTAGTGTTCAAATCTAATATATCCAGTTGTTATAGAATATAAGTGAATACTAAAAATATAAATGCATGTCTAGTATATATTTACCAGTTTGGTCTATAAATTATTTAATTGTAGAACAACAAAACAAATTACTTATTTTATTAACCTATGCTTTTGAGATTTAGTTACTAAAGAATATACTGTTAAAAAAATATATAATATTTTACCATTCTAGTATATGTAAACTAAAAAATATTAGACGAATGATCAAATATATCATTCTTCGAACAAACTTAAAAGGAGGTGATTGAAATCTTGTCATGATATTTCATTAAAAGATTTTTAGAAATAAAAATCAAGACTAAATTATTTAATATGAATAAAATATATATATATATATAAGTGCTTCTAATATTAAAAATTATTTCGATTTAAATAAGTGTATTTCTGAGATTGTCATAATCAAATAACATATTAGAAATCACCTTTTTAATAACAATTTGTATACATAATAGTATATACATTAAAGCAATCATATAAATCAAAACCAATATATTTTGTTTAATTTACAATCAGGTTATTGATAAATAAATAAAAATATATATTTTATTTACTTTATATGGTATATAATTAAACTTTAGTGATATTGACATACATATATATATATATATATATTACATTTCAATATAAATATTTATTATTAACACTTCTACTCATATGATTTTATTAACATTTGTATATTTGATGTAACAGAAATTTAAACCGTTAATCACAAAAAATTTAAAGTGGAATTTTTCAATACAAGTTTCAAAATTAAAATATTAAGATTTCAATAAATTTTTCACTGCAAATTTTAAAATTAACATATTTATATATTTAGGGTTGGTTTGTGTTTAGTTATTTTGGTTTGTTTCAAATAACAATATTAACAGTGTTAGGAACCCGATTAAATTTTAAGTTCGATTCGAACGCGGGGTCAGAATAGAGATAAGAAATTTTTGATCTTGATTCAAATTTAAGTAGCTATATTTTCAGTTATATTTTTTTTTGTTTTTATTTTTTCTTTATTGAATGTTTTTATATTTTAAATATGTTTAAGATTTCGATAAATCTCAAGGTTATATTCCAATTCAGAATATGCCAATATAATTTCGAAATAGTAAATATTTTTAATCTAAATAGAAATTAGGTAGCTATATTTTTGGTAATAGGTCGCTATATATTGGTGGTTATTAGAAATTAAGTACTGATATATTTATTGTTTATGTGAGGAATATATTTGTTTAGTTTTGAGTTTATAGTAATCATTTTAAATTTTAAATTTATTATTTATGTTTTTTTATTCAACATTATTAGTATATAATAAGTTAGTTTTAAACATTATTAATTTGTTATTTGTTGCTAATACATGAATATAAATATTTTAAAATAGCTAATAATAATAGTTAGTTAACAAATAATTTTATTTATATGAACAATATAATTTTGTTGTTTATATTATTGAAGAAATATATCTAATGCAAATATATATTTACATATATAAAAAATAAAAATTACAAATCATTTTGTATATATTTCATTTATTTGTTATTATATAGTTTGGGAAAACATGATATCTTAGATTAAATAAAAGGTAAGAGCAAATAAAAATATGGGGCATTAATCTTATGTAGTGAGCTAAATGTGAAATGTGATCTCTTTCACATGGCCCGTATCAAGTTTATAATTAAGTAAGAATGAAGGCCAGTTATCTAACTAATTTACGCGCAAAAGCTAATAATGAATCCTCATTATTTTATTCCAAAAAAATAGAAATTTATTATTGGATACTAAATATCATTTTTTACCGAAAAGAATATTGCATTAAGAATATCTATTCTATTAATTATGATTTTATAAAGGATATATCAAAGTTAAAATCTTCATATAAGGATATTTTGGTTTTGGTTTGAATGAGACAAGTTTCAATAAGGATATTCTTTAAGTTTGTTTGGAAAGTAGTAGATACGAATATTCAGCATATTCTCCAATTCTTCACATATCGTCTTCTTCGCCTACTGTTACAGAAAGATGAAAAGATTGAAGAAGCTCATGTACATGGACAAATAATAACAACGATAATCAACCCTATTTTGAACAAAATATTTATGTTCAATGTTGAACATTTTTCTCTTCGAATTATTACCCAATAATATATCCTTTCGGGCGGCTTCATTAATTCTGGGTCTTCTTGTTGGCATTTTAAATATCTATTGTTTTTTTTTTTTGTAACTTTAAATATCTATTGTTCTATAGAATTGACCTAGCAAATGATAAGGACGTTTCTGTTTTTTTCTTCCATTTTTCTTTCACTCGTTTTCTATATAGTTGTTGACTTGTTTCACAATTATTTATCAGTTTTTTTGTAATTTTGTAATTTTCTAAGTAAACAACTATTCGAATCACTCCCAAAAGAAAGTCAACCCTTTGCGTGTGTATATACGAGATGCATATATAAGTAGGAGATGGTCAATTTGGTTACTAATAGCAAAAAAGAAAAGATTTTGGAATTAGTAACATGATAAAAAAATATGTGATATTTGTACATAAACTATAATATCATACAATTTACTGAGAACACGCTTAAATAAAAACGTTATATTGATTAGCCAAAGTATAAACATTAACGAATGTTAAATATTTGCGAATATATAATTATTAGATTCTATTTTACATATAATAATGCTATAATACAAATTTTTGAGAAAATTTAACCTCCTCAAACTTCTCAATATAAAGAATGGAAGTCCCTTCTTAATTTCTCATACTGTAAACTTTCACAAGTCTAGTTGTATTACTTTTCTCTCACTTCTCTATTGTTTTGTTTATATTGCCATTGATTTGTTATTGTTTTATTTACCACCATATTTTTATCAATATAGTTGTTTTTCTATTATCTGTATAATACTTTTGGTATAGTAATATATTTGTTATCTCCATCATGTAGATGGATATTAACCACATGGAAGGTCAAACAAGTCGGAAGGAAATGGAGCAAGTTTGAGTATTATTACTACTAGAATGTTGTATGAACAATTTGATGGGAAAATTTTCATGAATTGACAGCGAGAGATTATATTTGATATATTTGAAGTTGGATATTATCTAAGTGAAGATAAACTAGTAAATCATGTTGGAAGTAATGATGTCTTCATTTTAGCACTTGTTAAGGTCTGGATTCATGATATGATTATACGAGTAAATGGATGATATTAGGTCGATTTGTGGACTTTTTTTTGGTTTTATATTCACAGGTTCAAAATATTTGTGGATATTGTGTATTGCAGGATATCCACAAAATATTTGTTTATTACAGAAAGATGAAAAGATTGAAGAAGCTCATGTACATGGACAAATAATAACAACGATAATCAACCCTAAGTTGAGCCAGAGATAGGTGAATCTCAAGCTTCTGATGATTCAATGTGAAATGATATTTGCGTAATGAACATTGAAAGCAATAGATTATGATAAGATATGTCATCTTCGAGAAACCAAAAAATTGAGAGTTATGTTTGATGAAATGAACCCATGATGATTAGTGTATGAAGAAATTTTGTTGCTCTGTTTTTTCACTCATTCATAGGTCCGATGGTAAGCAAGAGAAGTCCATCCCCTGTATCCCCTATATATTATTTGTGAAACATTACAACTTCTTTTTGTAGTCACATGTCATCACTAGGATGATTCTTAGAATTATTACAGAAATATGTTGGTCCATCTAATTATATAATAAGTTTTTTATTAAACTAACCATAAATTCATTATTAATGTCATTTATTATTTCCTTAAATAAAGATTACAGAATTTCCTAATGTGGGTAAAGTATATATGATAATTAATGATTTTGAATAATAAAGATCTGATAAAAAAAATGTATCTTCTATCAAATTTGTTTAATTTAAAACTATTAAAATAATTAAAAAAAAACACAATAACCATATTATAAAAATTTAGATTTTTCTGTATATTTTATATTTTGAATTTTAAAAAATGACTATAAATTACTAAAACTGTTAAAAGTCTCACATTCAAATTTTTCGATCCTTGGTTTAAAATTTTTGTTATGACAAAATACAAATGATTACAAAATCATATAAATAAAAGTCTAATTTAATTAATCACTAAGATTTAAAATATGTATGTATATATATCATTCTAAATTAAACTATAAACCATATTGAATAAATAAATATTTTAGTTTCAAAATTTACTTTGAATATTTTTTTTTGATAAAAGTTTTGAACTAACATTGATAAAAAATTTTAAATTATCAATTACTAAAATTATTAATCCCACAATGAAAATTTTGTTATCAGTAATTTAAAGTTTTTGCTATTAAAGATACATATGATAAAAAAAAACATATGAGTAGAAAGCATCATTAAAAAAAAAGACATTAATATTAAAAATATACTATGTATGTTAATATCATTTAAATTTAATTACATATCCTATCAATTTTTTTAAAAAAAATATTTGGATTAATAAAATTGATTTATACGTTCGCACCAATTTAATTATATATGTAATAGTTACTGATTTTTAATTATTAAATATATATTTATTATTTCATAATATGTAAGAACATATAATACATAAAATAATTTATATATATAATGTTTATCCTGCGCAAGACGCGGGTCTTAATCTAGTTGTTAAGTTAAATATAATTCTATAGGAGAAGTTGATATGTACGTTTGATTAAACCCTTTGTCAAAAAAATATAATAATATGAACGTTTAAATAAACCTTTTGTCAAAAAATAATAATAATATAAATGTTAAGTTAGTATATGGAATTATAATATAGATAAGATTAAAAGTGTTTTATATTTAGTCACAACATATTCAACAGGTTCAAATTTAAAACATGCCACTGTAAACTTCAAACAGAACTTTGTTTTAATAGATTAGAAGTGAAGACGGCGAAGACGTGTAAAGAGTTTAACCGGTGAAATTAATTTAACTATGAACAAAAGGCGAGTTAAATAGATAACCTGAGAATCAAGTAGGAGCATGTCGATTCCCATGAGATCTCCACCGCAGCGTACATTTCTGGCCTCCCAGAATCGGAGCAAGCACACTTCAACGGTGGAGGAGGAGCGGCAGAGTTTGCAAATTGGAGAGGAAGAAGATGAAAAATCGTATTCAAAACTCTAATCTCCATTAGCTCTGGAGACGGGAAAGAGACGAACACGCTATACCTAATAGAAAATGTGGCGTTTCATCAAGGAGAAGGTAGTGGGCTCGACGGAAGGTGAATCGGCCCAAAAAACGCAAAGCCCTTACATATGGATGAGATGTTTAAATGAAGGGCAGCGTTTAAAAATAATAGGACATATGGCGTGTTCTCCTTACCATATTTTCTGACGTGGTAGAAAGAGAAAAGAGGCAATATCTTCTCTAAAAAAATAATTAAATATAAGATAATGACATTTGCACCAATCACCTTTTTTCTTTTTTAAAAAAGGTTAACAGACCAACTTTTCTCGTTTTTAACGAGAAACATTTTAATTTGATCGGTTTAGAGCATGATTATTGGGGGTTTTTAGGATAGAGTTCTTAACGAAATATAAGAACCTGCCTCTTAACTTTTAACTAAAAAAGCTAAGAACCGGCTCTTAAATCAGCGTGGATCCCCTATTTTTTTTTCAACACCTTGAATTTAATCAACATAATGTAAGCCATGTCCATTTGTTTAGTTTTTCAACACTCTTGTTGAATTGGTTCAACAGTTCAATTTCTTTTTCAACTGGTCCATTTTACAGAATTCACCCTCCCCAACTTGAGCTTCTCTAGAAACTGCAACATTAGTTTACTTTTCTCTTAAAATTCTATACATATCGTAAAATCGTTTATTCAAATAATATTTGATCCGGTTAAATTTGGTTATGTTAGTTTTCTTGGTTTTGAAAATTAATGTATGTTGTAAACAACACGAATCAAAACTCAAAGATGTGTATATAATTATGTGAATGAATAATTTTGCAATCATTTAGACCAATATTTATAGTAGTCTCATACTCCAATTTTGTTTTCTCTTTATGAATACATACTTATCACAGAAAAAGTAAAATTCCTACGTTCGGTCCAACGAATGCGCTAGGCTTTTACGGATTCTGTCATTATTTTGTGGAGTTATTTACAATGCTATGCCATTGGGCATATTTTGGAATTAAGAAAAAAAAAAGTAAATTTAAACTCCAAAAATTAATGTGACTTCTTATATTGACTATACAATTATTTATTCAGTAATAATCTATCTCTCTCTCTTAGATCAATTGCTTAGAGGCAACCTTTTCCCATTTCACTTTCGACATCAAATCTTTTTGCGTTCAAATCGTTAATAAATTTTCATTGAGTCCTTTTTGAATTCATTTTCTTTTCTCAAACGTAGTAAATGATTAAAGAAATTGATAAATCTATTGTGAAAACTTAACCTAGATTTATTGGGGTATAATCATTTGTATCGATTCTTATTGGGAGTTGAAATTTGTTATCTCATCTCATAGATAATGGAATCTTAGCTCCACTATACTTTGCTTAGCGATTATCACTATGATGCACAACCCTAATTTTTGGGGGTGTCTATGCAGTCCCTTTTACGTTATCAATTCTGCTATGGCTGGTGCAGATTTTTGGTTTCTGCATGTTTATTATATTTTTCAGTAGCAATCATGGCTGATAAAAATAATGAGATGTAGGAGGTGAAGGACGAGCAAGAAGTAAGTTTTTTTTTATCTATACAAAATCCTTTCATATATTAAAGATTTCGATAAGGCTCAAGTTAGACTTTGTTTTTTTTTTTGCTTGATTAATCTGATTGTGTGGTTTAAATGTTTCACCCTTTGAACCAACCACTAAGAAGAAGAAGAAGAAGAAAGTCGAAATTCAGCATCCTATGGAGGACTCAACAGAGTCACAAGCGGAAAAATCTGATTCATTGCATGGTTTTTTTTTTGGGGGTAAAAAAGTTAAGATTGCATGGTATGTTGATCTGAGTATATCTGTATATGTGCTGTGAAACTCTTTTTTTGTTTCTCTTCAATGGAATGCACATTACTTTGTGTCTGATTTATTTTCCCTGCAGCAAATGATGGCCTCAATAGTTCATTTGCTGGACTGAAGAAAAAGAAGAAGCATATGACTGTTTTAATGATTTGTATCTTGATGACTGTCTGATAATGTTTTGTTTTATGACCAGGTTGAAATTTCAAGCTCGTGCTGATGACGAGGAAGATGCAGAGGGAGTATATTTGCAGCATCAGCAATGTTACCCCTGTGAGGGAAGTGATGTGGATTACATATGTGACGAGGTGAGTTACAGAAAGATTTATATCATTCAGAAAGATTTACCCGATGCTGCAACCAGGACTTTATTATTGACTGGACTCTCCTATACTCGGAATTGCAGGTGGAGTTTCAATTCTCTCGTGTAGACCTCTTACCAATATATCGATCCTTCTGATGTTCACAGTTTGACTTGTGGTTAGACTCTTCCTCTAAAGAGTTCAACTGCTTGTCCCTTTCGAAAGTGGTTTACATGGGGCTGGTAGGTCTCTGGTTGTGGCCCCCCGGAGGAACCCTGGCTCTAAATAGCAAGACTCGGTTTTGTTCCGTTTGATTTCTAGTCAACATAAGATTCTATTTCACCAGTGCCCAGGGCGAGTAGTTCCCGTTGCAACAAAGTAAGTCGTTTTTGCCACTTCTACGGTTTATTCTAGACTCGATCTCTTTCTGTAGCTCATGAAATCTCATTCAGAAAGATTTATATCATATAGCAGTGAGCCCTTTTGATCCCAAATACATATGTAATCGTCACGTATGTAATCTGATGCTGCAACCATGATTTTATTATTGACTGGACTCTCCTATACTCGGAATTGCAGGTTGAGTTTCAATTCTCTCGTGTAGAGCTATTACCAATATATCGATCTTTTTTTTGCATTAAACATCTAAATAGAATCACAAAAGTATTCGTAGAGCATAAACACATTAGAAAATATCAATTAAAGACCATATTTCCAATTTTACATACGTTAAATATTCATATATATCTAACTTCATATTTCCCAAGATTTGGTTATGATTTTTCTGTTATTCCTAAAATATAAAAAATATTAATTAGAGGTCATATTACCAAAGTTAGTTAACAAAATTTATTCGAATAATCTATTATATTAAAGATTTACTTACAATTTTATTTCAATTATTTTCATTTTTTTTGTTGTTTCTAAAATACACTAGATTTTTTGCTATAACTACAGACATGTTCACCATCTATGCCAATAAAAAGGACCATATCTCACTTATCTCTTATTTATCGAAATTTATAATGACTATTAAAAAAAATTCATCTTAAAATCAGTTTAATGTTCAATATAGTGAAACACTAGAGATTATTTTCCGTAAATAAGGAAAAATCTTAAACTCATCTCTATTTATAATTTGATCCAAGTCCAAGTATATAATATTACACCATCTAATTTATATACTAATATCTTTTTTTTTACATGACACTTAATTATATGATTACAAATATTAAAAACATATTCATTTTGAAATTAAGTCCATAACTGTGAAAAAGTAAACAATATTTCGTATAATATTGTAATATAAGTATTTTATTTATTTTTTAAAAAAATACCAATACTAATATCTGACAATATTAGTTCTAATAAAAAAAATTCTTATCCTAAATCAATAAATTACTCTATTACCACAAAATTTATTTAACAATAATGATCACTAAAAAAACAACTATTACTTATATATACATACTAATCACAACATCATTTTTTTTAACAGTAAACATTTACAGATTCATGTAGACTCTGTAAACCAATGTGGCAACTCTGCGTTCATGTGCACGACAAAAGACGGTTGTTTCCGAGCACTACGTGCCAAGCTATCCGCCCTTATGTTCTCCGTCCTAGTAACATGAACAATATCTGAGTTGACGAAACTTCTTCGCAAAAGCTTAATATCTTCCAGGTAGCTTTCAAATGCTGGTCATTCCTCTGGTTCCGAAACCATCTTCACCAATTGAGAACAATCCGTCGCAAACGTAACCTGAAACTGCCTTAAGTTTCTCATACATTCCATTGCCCAAATTAAAGCCTCTATCTCCGAATGAAGAGGTGAGAGGCATGCCCTTACATTCCTTGCTCCTAATAAACCATCAAACCCTAGTAACGTACTGAACCATCCTTGTCCTGAAAATAGGTCCTTATCTTTCCAAGAACCATCTGTGAAACACCATCTTCCTGTGGTTCCTAAATCCGGCCTTACCTGTACTTCCTGTGCCAACCTATGATTATTAATAACATGTGCCTCAGCCCACAGTGTTGATTCAACTTCTGCTAATCGAAGCGTTTCCCTCGGATCAACATCAAGGTTACTGAACACTTTGTTGTTCCGGCCCTTCCAAATATACCATAATATCCAGGCAAACTGATGATCCTCCATTTTTGGGTTAACTCTCCAAAATACATGGTCCATATAAGCAAAAAGAGACCCAATTGGAAAAATGTTTGGATTTGATGGGATCCTAGAAAGTGCCAACACTTTACGTGCTGGAAGACATTCGAAAAACACATGGTTTATTGATTCCTCCGGGTCTCCACACCGGGCACAGCAAGTGTCTCCTTGTATCCCTCTCGCTTTGAGGTTTTTCTTTACCGCTATACAACCGGACAGCAACTGCCATAGAAAATACTTTAACTTTGGAGGACACCGTACTTTCCAGCAAAATGCTTTGAGAATATCTACATTGGGACCATAAAATTCAGGTGGTTTCTCCTTATCCGGATAAATCCTTTCTACCTGATACCCTGATTGTACAGTGTATTTCCCATTCTTGGTGAAGTGTCATCCATTCCTATCTTCCATTTGATTTCTACTCAATGGTATAGTCTCAATTATTTTTGCATCTTGTGGATCCACCAAATTCCTAATTGCCTGTAAATTCCATGTTCGGGATTCTGAATTAATGAGAGAATCCACTGTGGGGTCCGGGTAACTATTATGAAGGTTTTTGTTAGCTGGTCTCGGGCGAGTGGATGGGAGCCAGAGATAATTCCATACTGAAATAGAAGACCCTGATCTAACTCTTTTAATTAGTCCTTTACAAACCAGAGATCTAGCAGAGATAATACTCCTCCAGCCATATGACGGGGAATATGAGCGAATTGGTTCTAGGGGTGAAGCATTCCTGTAATACCGTCCTTTGAAAACTCGAGAGAAAAGAGCATTTGGCTTCTCGATCAGTCGCCACAACTGCTTCCCAAGCATTGCCGTATTAAAATCGGTTAAATCCTTAAAACCCAGCCCACCATTATCCTTATGTACACACAATTTATCTCATGATTTCCAATGCATACCTCTTGTACTGCCTCCTCGACTCCACCAAAACTGGGTTACGGCGCCCGTTAGCTTCTTAACTGTAGCTTTCGGTAATCGATACACAGACATCACATGGTTAATGTTAAAAAATAATACAATAAAAATAAAAACCAAATATTTATATGTTATAAAATAAATTGTTTATAAAATATTGATAACTAGGGGTTGGCCCGCCCTACGGACGGAAAGTTATAATAAAAACTATTTTATACTAATTTATATTAATTTTATGAAGCATTTTAAAAATATATTAGATTGAAAACGATATTATAAACAAATAAATAATAAATAAAATTCTGAAATCATATTTTTATTTTTAATAATCATTTTGGTTTGAATTAAAGTGTCAATAATCTTTATTATTCTCTATTTTTTAGAGAATAATAAAATAGCAAAAATAAGATGGAAAATGTAATAATATATATATATATATATCTTATATTATTTTATTTCACTTTGACATAATAAAATAAAAAACCTAAATTTAAATAAGTATTACTATATTTATTTCACGAAGTTTCAAATTTTAGAAAACATTTACACTAATTAATTTTTCATGATAATAAATTATACTAATTCCAAGATAAATCAGTTAAATTATAATACAAATTTGATAAAATAATGAAATATCAATTTCAAAATTCTTTATAAATAGTTTAATAATATCATAAGTGATAAATATTTTTCTATTTTAACATGAAATTATGTTTTAGAATATATTTGTTTTAGATCATAATTACATCTGGAATGGAATATTAATTAATTTTTGTGTGTTTACTGGTTATGTTTTATAACTTATTATAGCTTTTGTTGAAATTTGGTTAAAACAAATATTTGTTAGATTTTTTCTCATGCTATTTTAAAATAGTATTTAAAAATTAATAATATAATGTACTTCTATACCAGATTTTACTTTAGTTACATACTACTTCAAATCAAATAATTTATTCGAAGAAGTTAGAGTGAAGCAAAACATATTAATGTTCTTATATATTCTGTAACTTTTAGTGTTGGCTTTATTGAACAAAAGCCTATAATTCATATTTCATTAAATATCCCTTTTTCATGTTTTAACATAATAATTAAAGACAACATTGTAAAACATATATAAATTACATAATTAAAAAGAATAATCAAAGAATATGTTAACTTTATACTACCAACACACAAAAAAAGAGGCACACCTCAAAGCAAGATGTATAGAATATTTTTTTCACTCCAAATATCGATCTCCTTTCTGTAGTTTTGTCTTTATACTTCATGAACAACATAATAAACACTTCCTACTATTTTTTTTTCTTTAAACATATGAACACACGATTTTCAATTAAAATAGCATAACTTTGACAAAGTAACAATGTGTGAGGGAAACAATTTTTCACACTAAAAGCAACTGATTTTCTGGTGGTGGCTGCCAACAGAACAACAGTTTAAAAAGCCTAATCCCTGTTTTGTGCAAGATGATAGATAAAATGAGCTATTCTTAAAAAAAAACATAAAGCATACACAGAAGCTACGTTCTCTGCAGGCTTAGCTTAATATTTTTACAGGAAAGGTACATGACAAGTGATAAAAGAAAAGGTACTTCAGAGTCAGAGCATAAGAAGAAATACTTGAGCATAGTCAAGTCTATGGAGCTTTTCCATGTTGATTCCACCCAAATTTGGCTACTCCTCATGTGCAAACACTTCTCCTTCATCGCTTCCAGCTATCAATACCTCCGTCGCATGTGCTTCATCGCTTTCACCATGTCAAGGTTCCAGACAGCTTTAATGGACGAAGAGTACCTGAAGAAGAGCACGAACAGTTAAAAATCAGAAGAAACATCTTACTTCATCAGCTGGTTTGGGGCTTTTCACAGTTCTCACCATGAAGTTCTTGCACCACCATTCAACATTTCATAGGCTTTGCATTTCTGCACAAAGTTTAACACTTTTCAATCAAGCCATGTGACAAATGCTGAATGTGAATCTACGATGAGGACCAAGATGACAAACATTACCTAGATATTATGAGATTGAAGATCTCACTGGCAGTCTTCACCTTAGGCTGAAACTCCGGGTGCAAAGCATAACATGTGTTTTTATAAACAGTTTATTTTATAACATATAAATATTTGCAGGTTTTTGCAGGTTATAGTATTAGATCAGTAACTAACCTTATTAAAAAGGTTCTTGACTTCTTTCTATCTTCATTGCAAATGCTAATAAAATTAAATATTTGTATTAATGGTAATGACTATTTATTATATACAACCTTTTTAAGAATACTACTCGAAGCGCGGGTTTACGTTTGGTTGATTTTTTATAATAAAAATTGCATAAAGTTATTATTTTGATTAGAGAGAACATTATTTTTGAAACTTTTTATATTATTAGTGTTTTCAAAAATAGGAGATGTAAAAAGCATGGATCGGAAATAGGGTTAAATATATTTTGTATATCCACATGCATGTTCTTGATTGTAACAAACCACTACCTAGTTAGAATTTATTTAGCTGGAGTCCAGTTCAAGGCCAGCCCAAAACCGCTAATGATAAAGACAAATAAACCGCTGCGCGACATAACTACTAATGATAAAACAAAATGATCGTGGTTAACGTTTTTATGAAATTAGATTCAGTTATAAAAAGATAATAAGTGGCTCCTTAGATAAAGGGAATAAATAGTTGGACATAACATTTATCAATAGGTCATGATTTTGTTGATTTTGTTTTAATAGAATAGACTAGATTCTGTCTGTTCTCTCAGGGCGGGTATATTTTTTGTTTACATATTTTTGTAGAAATTTAATTTTTATATTTTTATTTTTTCTGTAACCATATTTGTGTTTTTTTTGTAAGCATATTTTTGTTTTTCTTTAAGCATATTTTTGTTTTTCTTTGTAATCATATTTGTGTGAAATATTTTTTAAAAAAAACATTATTAAGAATTTCGATAATTGTATTGAATTAGTGATTTTACATAACTATACACTTGTGTCATAACCATTTCACACATTAATTTTGTATTTTAGTCGTAAATAAATAGATATTATTTTTTGAAAAAATAAAAAGTATAGTACAATTTTGTTTATTAATCAAATAGTAATTAAATAAATGCAAATTATATGCTTTTCATTAAAGTTTCATGATTTGATTTCATATATAATCATAAAAACATTAGTATTACACATAATAGTACACATAATATTACAACAAACAAAAAATATTACACATCTCATGCAATTTAAAATGAATATTATAAATCAAGACTCGTGACCCAAATTTATCTGAACATGGCCTATTGATATAAATGTGGTCCAACTATTTTAATATAATTATTAAAACCTCTTATTAATCATTTAAGATAAATAGTATACAAATAAAAACATATATATGACTAAAAACACAAATATAAAAATTAAATTTCAACAAAAATGTAAAATAAAAAATATACCCGCCATTTTAAGGACGGGTCAAAATCTAGTTTAGATATAAATCTTAATCAAAAATTATTTTATAAAATAATAGTAATTTAAAATTTGATTCGGCATACACTCAGCTCTTTGTAATCATATGTACGTATACCCATTTTTTTTGTAATCATATTTATTTGTTCTAGATCTTGACCCGCAGGTATAATATTGGCTTGTAATTTTTTTTTGTTTTTTATGTTATGTAATATTTTTCTGTAATTTTTTCTTATATATTAAAAAAAATATACAATTATATAATGTATAGTTATCATAACGTAGTGGGTAGTGTATATTTATAGAAAACTTAGGGTTATATCTAAATTTAATAAAAACAAATTAAATACTTTGTTACAGAAAATAATTTGTTCTATTTATAAGGGGTTTTGTTTAGAATTCATTCCATTTAAATCATAAATACGTTAGGAACTATATAATTTTAAGATCTAAGGCCATTAATATTTGAGTATATGTCCACCAAAATCAAACGAAAAAAAAATATCAGATTTGAAAAGAAAACATCTTATCTAATATTATATTTGAATAAAAATATGATAAACTGATTCATGTTTGTATATATCTTTTGTATATAATAACAAACACGTATGTAATTCGAATTCGGTGATCTCGTTTGATTACCACAATCACATATATTTGTGTTCCTTCATCTTGGTATCACTTTTGGTTTGAAAATCTGAAGTCATATTGTTACCAAATTCAACCAATGCTTGTTGGATAAAGTTATATTGTAAGTCTATGGTCTATCATATTCTCGACATTTATTGAGATGTGTACACATTATTATACAACTGGAGTTACATGTGAATAGGCATGATCTGGACCGATGACGAATTAGACCAGAAATTATTTGTATGCAAAGAAACATCAATATAATGTGAACCATCTTACGTGTACTAACCAGATTAATGTAATTATGTATGATTTAATATACATTTGTTCTGAAATAAGAGAAGATGCGGCAAAAAAAGCACATGGAGCTTCAGTCATTCAGCTAAGTTCTCATTGCCTCAGTATGTTTGCAAATAGAAAACAAACACTCAAAAACAGAGATTTCATTGACATAAATTTCTTTTCGTTCAACCTCAGAACATGTGTCTTTTCCCTGGATCAGCTTCATATAACACCTTCAGATCATGTACAAATCCTCACTCCATCGATGTAAATAAGGTATGTTCTGTACAGGATATGCGGGTTTGAATCAGATCAAACGCACAATCCAAACCGAAATGGAAAGAGTAGGATTTAATTTCCTCCAAATCTATGATGAAAAGGGTCCATCTTTATAACAAATGTGTTATGTTTTCCTGTAATCTACAAACATTTCATCGGTTCTTATTGTTATAAAACTACGTAAATGAGTTCTTCAACTGGATTAGACAAACAAAAGGTCTCGGATTAAACAGCGAAACATAAATAAAGTGTACTTGCCGATATAAGTATTATAATTTGGTAGTCAGTATATGTAATCTTAAAAGCTTCTGTAATGGATAATAGTTATATTGCAGAGAGATTGACAATCAAGAGAAAGATTGTAGATTGAAAGCTCAGCCGTTGTCTACTAATCAGGTTAGAATGAACGATCTTTACTCTGTTGTTTTTTCTATTAAAACAGAAACCAGAAAAGTATATAAAAACTTCAATATGATATAATTGAATGTATAAAGTAGATAGCAAATCACATAAGTAATCGTTAAACACCAACGAATATTGAAAAGCAACATGAAAAACTTAAACCATAAATTTAAAATAGATAGATGCCATAACACTAAAGAGCATACGTCCTTCTCAATCCTTGGAATTCTTCTCAGAAGTCATCAATAAGAATTTGCTGGAATCCTGCAAAGAAAGAAATATTTTGTCAACACACAATTCACCTTTTTTTATTTGAAGAACAAACTCATGCTTTCAAAAATTATTAATGTTCTTACAGCTGCCTAAAAGATTGAATCTGTGGGATGTTAGGTTCGAATTCTATCTTTGAACAACCTTCAATGTTCTTAATCCATGTCAGTCGCCCTAATGAAAAAAAAAACAATAATATTTAGATTACTAAGTTAAAGGTAAGTAAACATTTCAATTAAAATAAAATTTTTACTATTTTATACCTTGGCCCCTTTCAATTTGCCAAAAACTCAAAACACACAAAACAACATTTGCTCTTGTGGAATTCCAATAAGCATCAATCTCTGGTGCATTATTTCCATATGCAACACACTTTAGATGTTTATAGCTGAAAATATAAAGAGTTCTATAATTTAAAATATACTACATATATACTAAACTGAAATACGGGATTAAAGTAACTGTCTAACTCGGATTTACCAAACTAAAAATCATTTTTGGTTTCATTGGCCCTCCAGGCTCTCCAACTTCTTCTAGTTGACCCACACAAACCATAGCTCCATAGACGTCTATTGGATAAAATATAGAGCACGTGAATTAGGATTATGATTTGAAAAACATACAGGAAAATATCATTGTCTCAGGCTAATTAAAGTACGATGATAATATTTAACTAAACCATTTAATATACCATACCTACAGAGTACATAGGATGTGCAAGGCCTCTCAGTATGGTTTTAAATTCTTTAAAACCATAATAGTTGCATGGTGCTGTTGTTGTAACCTTTCGAACCACCGTATTTTCTCCCGTTATAACATGGAATCGGTTTTTGGTGGTCCTAAATTGCCTGAAATTGAACCTCAATTTGAAATTAAAAATTTCATACCATTCACCTTCACCCATAATGGTTCGGTTTGATCTCATGATTTCATCACTAATAGTTCCTTGAATGGTGGATCCCTGTTCGATTGAACATAAACTGAATTGCTAAATATTAAATTGAACATAAACTGAATTGCTAAGCAAGGAAAATATATTCGTTTTTTTAATAAACTCATACAAATACGACCAATGCTTCATACACGAACCTTTTAATAATCAACATAATTATATATTGCCTAAACTGGATGTATTAGTATTTGTATTAATGTCTTTAATATTATAAATCGGTCTGATTATATAATCGATTTGGACCCGGTACAAAGTTAAAAGGTTTTTACCTTCGACCATGTCAGTACTATGAAAACACTTTGAATTTGACATATTGACATCGACTTATTTCTATCAAACACGTATCAAGTATATAGATATAGATACATATAGACTAATATGAACTGTGTTCAACAAATTAAAAAGAAAGACTACTAATAATTTGACAGAGATGAGGAGAGATTTGAGAAGCAGAACAGTTGCAAAACCTTTTTCTACGACGAAAGCTACATTGAAACCGAATTCAAGTTAACCGGCGTCGTTTGAGCTATTAAATTTAACGTTATGATATTCACCAGGATATATATGACTGTCCATATTTACCACGATATATATGACTGTCCATACCCATTCAAATTATATTTTCCTAGGACGCTTACTTTTACACTATGCTCCACCGAAACTCGTTAATAAAGCGCCACGTCAGATTTATTAAGTTCTATAAAACTGCCACATAGGAATGGACCTTTTTTTAATTCTTACAAAATTCAGGTTATAACTTTTTAAATTCTTCTCAAATAATATATAGGGGATTACAAACCAAATTTGGTTTTGAAACCGAAAGATAATGAATAGCGAAGCGTGAAGTCCCTCACCCTCTGACTAAGCCCCTCAATTACTTTCCGTATCCTCTTGTTTTCTCTCCTTGTTACTTCCTGAGACGCCTCACGTAAGTTCTGAATCCCATGTCCCAGTTTTGCAATCTAAGGAGCTGAAGGAAGAGTCAATCTGCACCTGCACACACCATCCCCTTTTCATAGAAGACCAACCCCGCAAACGTTGCAAGCAGTGGCGAATCTACTTGTGTTAAGGAGGTGGCACTTGCCCCCACAGAATTTCTAAATTCTTTATAACTCAACCCATAATTTAGCTATTTTTTCCTATTAAACTTCATATCTTAGCCTTATGTTTGTATTTATACATGATTTGCCCCCATATTAAAAAAATCCTACATCCGCCCCTGGTTGCAAGACTGGCTCCAAACATAGTCAACGGTAAGGTGCCTACAGGTTTTGCTCTTCTCCTCATTATCATCATATAGAGTGTAGCTTGAACAGAAGATAAGCTCGTCTCCCGAGCAGAAGACAATAGACACTGTGTTACTCCCCTGATTATCTCGGCGGATAAAGATGGTTTCACCATGGACATTGCCTCTTGCGTGTTTCTCTAGGAAAGTTTCAATGGAGCTAGGGCTTTAAAATTTAAAATGACCGTGGCTAGTGGACATATCTTTGACTTCTTGAGGAACATAAGTTCTCCAATGCCTCCTAAGACCTGCAAGGTTACCTGCGTCTACTACTCCAACAATATTCTTAAACTTTTTAGCCTGGAGTATCCACCACAAGTGCATAAGATTTTTCCACAAAAGAGAGCTCTGAGAACTGAACTTGGGTTTGGTTTGATAGATAACCTAGGTTCCAGATGGGTAGACGACCAGATTTGTTCAAAGCGATTCTTATACCTTCAACCGCAATCCGGAAAAGGTATACTTCAGAAAGATGAGCCTCTTTATCAATGGATTCCCCTCTGTTTACATCAGACAACATCTTTGTGGCGCTGTCTAAAGCTTTCCTAATAGCTGGGAGACCATTGAATATGTTGTGAAGATCAACACGTAAGTGATAAATGGACTAAGCAAATTCTGGAAGCTCAAAACTATCAGACTCCATCTCATTGGCAAGACAGCTTGATGGGATAATCTCTTTACCGAGCTGGGTTATATGAGAAGATAACAGTTTCAGCATCAGTGCATGTGCATCATTGGTTATCTGAAACCTTGTGGAGGTTATAGCAGAGCCATAATAAAAAACTTTTGCGAGAGATTTAGATAGACCGTCCATTATGAATGGAGAGTCAAGAACCATAAACGATGAACCATTGAAACTTGTCCCAAAGATCTCTTTCCAAACCAAGTTCCCGGCAACACTTTCGTACCTCTCTTTGTCAAAAGTTTTGTCCACAAAACAACGTGTAAGAACTTAAAAAGCTGACGTGGGGATAGAATCATTAGAGCCATCATCAGTCTCTTGAGATTATTCTCCAAAAGCTGGACCGTTCACTTGAGCCACTACAGCATCAGGACGGAGCTCACGTATAAGATACTCGGCGTCAATAACAGATCTTAGAGATAAATTCTGAGCAGAGAGTATGTAAATAGTGGAGTCATGCTCAGGGACTTTGATTGCAAACACAAATGTCTCTGTGCTCTCAGGCACTGAGAGGTGTGTTTACAATCTCCTTCGAGTCCCTTAGGTCATTATTAATCATTGAAAAGGACTATATGTTTCGCATACAATTCGCAAAATTATAAGCCATAATTCCAAAACCCTAGCTCGGATGAAACCTTAGTCTTCTTCTATATAATTTAGTAGCGTATCTTTCAAGGAAGCGAGTCTAGAGGCCGATGATCGAAACAGCAGAAAGATGGAGGAAGACTCTGAACAACAAACAATAGACATTTGAGAATCTGAATGATTGCCTTGCCCAACGGGATACATTATTGGTGAATTTGAGAGTTCACCGTAGGGGGGAACCCAAGTTTTGTTCTTATAAATGAGATGTTGCCATATTTCTCTGAAACTAAAAAGAAAATCATGATAATTTCCTTTTATTAGAATCTGAATTTGTATTTTGTTTTGTTCAGGTTTGGATCAACCTAAACACATTTATATAGATAAATCAGATTAGTTTGATCTTTTATCAGTGAAAAATTAATAATCTGATTTACCTTTTCCAACAACAGTATGTAAAGTGTTATACCGGTTTAAATCGGGATGACGGTTCAGACATACTAAGATTGTTTTGGATGATTTGTATTTATTTATTTAAGTATAAAATATTGTAGTTAATTAAGTTCTAGTTAAAAAGGAAATATAACTGGGATTTCTAAACGAAATCAAGACCAACTTCTTAAACCTTTGAAAAACTGGATATCATTGTATATATGATATAATTTGTAATAATTTTAAATAGGTTAAATTAATCATATAGAAAAAATTAGTGATATTAACAATAACTCATATAAAGAATATTATTTCTGATTTAATATATTAATATATTAATATTTAATAACTGATTTGACGAACAAATTTCATTAAAATAAACAGAATAGTTATATATATATATATATATAAACATTTTGGTTATTCGACTTTTAAAATCTTAATATTTGTAGCAAATTCTGAATTGTGAATGGGGCGGACCCATGGCTTCAGCAGGTGTGGCACATGCCACATGCTCGATACTATAAATCTCTTTTGATATGAGTATACTTATGTACGGTTTTAGCTCTTCTGGCTAACAAGACTACATCGTACTCCACTCAACTCTAGATCGAATCCCCAAGATATGTATTTTGGTTCTTTTAAATTTCTAAACCCTATTATATTTTACTCATCTTTTTCATAGAACATTTTTTTCTCTTAACTTTTTGCTACCTAAAATTGCTTTTTTATATAATTTATTTTCCTTTTCTTCCTAGTTTTTCTAAAATAAAAACACACTTTATTTAGTTTCAAAAAGTTATTTTTATTAAGTTTTAATTTATTTATTTTAATAGTTATATAAAATAACATATGTCATTTTATAATATTACTAAAACTAAATATTGATCATTATGAAAATCATTTATATATTTTAGTTGACCCATTTCTTTTAAATTATATTCAAAGACACATACTATTTGAAATAAATAAATAAATAAATTTAACCTCCTGAATTATTTTAAATATATATATAATATGTGCCTCATGTTAAATTATTTTCTGGGTCTGCCTCTGATTGTGATTATGATTAAAATAATATGACCAATATTGTAAAGCTCTAGTGAATCTTTATTTACAATTCTAACGAAATAACTTCATTTACAATTTCAGGATCATTTATGAGAAAATTACATTAAGAGACACTTTTTGTCTTTTCAAAGACACATACTATTTAAAAGACACATTTTCATTGTTGTTTGTCCTTCTTACCCTTCAACCACATCTAATTTTTTTTACTTTTTCTCTCAACGTAAACATCACTTTTTAGTTCCTCTTCTTCCTTTTATTGTTTTCTCTCTCTTAAGATTTGTGGTCTCCATTTTATTTCAAAACTTTTTTGACAAAACTAACAGAATCTTTCTTGACGACGAAAGAAAATCACAATATGAAGAAGTGAAAATTAAACTCGACCATCCGTCATCCCGTACAGAACCGACCCCAAAGATCGCAACCCCGCTTCTCTTGTAAATCGTAGATGGCTCAAAGTAGACTTCAAGGCGAGAGAGCATGTCACCGATCACCATGGCTCTGTGCTACACCTTGACTCCCGATTGTCTTAACCGTAGGTTTCCGAATCTGAGATCTCAAGTTCAACCTCATGATTTTGGTTATACAAATATACATTAATCAATCCATTGTTGATGAGCATGTGATTTTAAAAAATTCTTGATTTTAGTTTGAAAATGGCTTAATCGGAGTCCAAGGTGGAAAGCACATGGAAAATAATAAAAACACATATAAGATGTTCGACAAAATGTCCGTGAGAGATATGTGTGTCCACAATTTTCTTGTCCATAACTCTAATGTCCACAACTCTTTGTATCTTTGTTTAAAATTTTGTAGAGAACGAAGAAGACCACCGTCTCCCTAAGAGTCTTTTTACAACCGATAGATTCCAATGTTTGGGTGAATGTAATATGCTACTCTATCTAAGATTGTGTACCAATTAATGTTTTGTTACTAATCTAGTATGCAATTATGTTACGAGAGAGTTATCTAGTATGCAAAAATGATAATGATAATGACAGAACATGGACACAACCATAATTTCTTCTTCATCCAAAATACAAAGATAATGACACAACATGTCCACAACCAAAAATCCGCAGGGGAACCTCAATTTCTGACAACGCAGAAGTTTATTCACGAACACAACAACCATTAACGTGTATCCACAACAACAAAACAACTCGTTCTACTCTCTCTGCGGAAAATCCCCACGTACTTTTTAAACACTTACAACGAGACTGTACCATTTGTTACTAGTCTTGTTGCTTGTCAATGTTACTTATCTAGTATGCAACATGTCCACAGCCAAAAATCCACATGGGAACATCCACAATTTCCGAAAACGCAACAGTTTGTCCACGAACACAACAACCATTAGCGCGTATCCACAACCTCTATCCAGTGTCTACATCTCCTGCTGGTGTTTGGTTCAATGTCCACAAACACAACATCCACATGTGAGCATCCATACCCAAGCAGAGTCGGAAAGAAGATGTAGACATGTGAGCATCTACAAACATAAGTCTCTCTTCATAAGTGAGCATCTACAAACATAAGTCTCTCATGTGAGTATCCACTTGTCCACAAACACATCTACCACAATTTCTGAAAACACATCAACTTGTCCACAAACACAACATCCACATGTGAGCATCCATACCCAAGCAGAGTCGGAAAGAAGATGTCTTCACCTACTCTCACCACTCACGTATCCCTCTTAATTGCACTCTCTACCAATATACCAATATTTAGATTATATTCTCAGCCTTAGATCTTATGCATATAAATAGATCTAACGTCCGTAAACAATTAATTTTTTCCCATACACTTACATTTTTCTTTTAACCTTTACCATTTATTGCAACTAAAGACAAACTTAGTTTCTACTTCCTCACTTTACGGTAGTCTTCTTAAAAGAAACACACTCTCCCTTACACAAAAAACAGGGTTATTTATGTCTAGAAAAAAACAGCTGTCTAGAGAAAGTGTGCAAAAGAGACAATGTGTCTCTTAATGTAAACATAAGTCAGATCCTGTCCTATTATGTAAGTCTCTCATCATTTATAAAGTGTGAAGAGTGAATACATTAGCGGTGTGTTTGCTTTAACGAGGCTGCAAGGAAGTGCATGCAAATTGTGTGTATCATCTTTAAGGGAAAGACATAACGATCATGTCATACATTTGTAAGGTATTCTCATTCATCAAAAAGAATAAACTTAAATTATCATGTGAATTAGACTATTAGTTAATGGTCAAGGTATGTTTTTTCTTCTGGTACACAAGTTTCTCGAACTAATCTTTGATTTTTTCATGTTATTTTGGTGATAAGACCCTATTTTAACCTCCAAACGGATTGGGCATTATATGAGGTGATTGGTTGGACTTTATCTCCCTATTTTAGCTTTATTTATTTTTAAATCACTAAATTTTACCAATCATGTTGTAACTTTACTTTTAAAAATTAAAGTCTACATCAAGTTTTTATTTAGTTTTACCAATCATGCTTTAGTTTTATTTTTAAAGCTACGACAAAAAAAAAAAGCAAAACTTTTTCTTATGTATTTTTGGCAAAAACCCTACATCTTTTTTTTATAGGTCGTAGAATCTGTAAATGAAAAAAAAATATCTATAATATCAAATAAATTATATAATCATAATAAAAACTTTTAAAAATATTTTAATTTTGAATTTGAGTGTTTTTAAATTATTAAGATATTTAAATAATATAAATATTATTTACATATCACATTTTAAATTACAATAAATTTTGATAATTTATTAAAAAATATTAATATAAATTATTTTAATTGATATAAAATAATAATTTTATATATACAACACATATTTCATATATTTTATTTTAAAATATCTACAGCCTACAGCCTACAGCTTACAGCTACAACAAATTTAGGGTGTGATTGGTAGTGGCTGTGAGTGCCCTCTACAGCCTCATTTCTTTCTAAAGCATTAAATCTATACCAATCTTGATTTCTTTTTTTTTTTAAGTTCACAGCCTTTTTATAAAATCCACAGCACTTCTTTGAATTTATGTCTTTACAATTTCTCTGCAGAGACAAAAACCTACAGCCCATATTTAAAGACTTTTAAAAATTAAAAATCTAAAGCCAAAGCAATAAAAACCACAACAATATTTCTACAGTCAAAAAATAAAATCACAGCACTTACCAATCAACCCCTTAACTACAGCAAAAGTCTCTACAGAAAAAGTCTACAGTAACAACTTTACAGGTAAAACCGATTTATCTACAGCTAAATTTTTAAAGCCACAGTCGAACAAATCATCACCATAGTTTCTGAACTACGCCTCACTTATGTTTTTATTTTTAAAAAATATATATATTTAAACATAACTATATATTGGGGGAATTTCATGTTTAATGCAGCACAATTATGAGTTTATGAAGTTCTCAGTTAATAAAACAAATACGTTAATCTTCTACTATTAATTAATTAACTGAAACCTCCTGTCGTTAGGTTTCTCCTACAACAGCAACAAAATCAAATCTTTATAAAAAAATGAACAACGAAATCAGTTATGAACCTCTTGGTTAATAAAATAAATGCGTAAACCTTCTAGTCCTTAATTAATTAAGAAACCTTAACATTAGGTATCTCCTACAACCCAACAACAAAATCAATTAAAGTTGGTTTTTACGTTAATGACGTAAGTTAAAAAAGAAAAACTTAAAAAACGACCAATAGTACCACCGATACGAAGCCTCCATCACCCGCATGACACGTCACCGTCACTAAAGCTTCACTGCAACTCTTACTCAAATCTCATTGGTCTGTCACAGTCACCGCCAAGTGTCACCGTGAGAAAGAAACAGAAAATAAAAATATTATTTTCCGAATGTATTCTATTTTTTTCAAAGAAACGCAATAAAACGGTGTTGTGAAATCAAAGCAAAGCAAAGGGGGAAGGGGGTCGTGCGAGAGCATAAGAGCGCACTTGAATCAACCGATCTGCTTCTCTTCATCTCTCTCTCTCTCTCTCTGCATATTCTTCGCATCTGTTCTCGAGCTGAAGAGAGTTCTCTAGATCCTTTTCGAATCTCTGCATTTGAGATCTCACCGACGACGGAGAGGAACGTTGAGGCGGAAACGTATCCAGATTCCTTCTGAATCTTAACGCGGTTTAGGTGGAGAGGAGGTTTTCGTTCGGGAATGCGTCGTCGTTTGAGCTCATCTTAGAACTCGATTGAGGTTAGTTTGATCCATCTGTTACGAAGATCTAATTTTTGCTCAATTGTAATTTTGTGGGGTTTTACGGATACTGAGATCTGATCGCAGGATTTCACTTGGGTTGTATTCAAAATTCACTCTTTGGCCTCTTAGCTCTTAGCACTTCTCGTTTTTTTTTTTTTAATGATGAATGCTTCTCTGTTGTTTAGCTTTGGGGGGGGGGGATGAAGAACGG
>NC_027750.1:14411034-14455466 GCF_000695525.1 Brassica oleracea var. oleracea | reverse complement strand
TTGGGGGGGGGGGATGAAGAACGGGATGGCTGAGTGCAGCGTGTGTCGTTCAAGGTTGGTTTCTCCCAGTAGCAAAGCTATAGCCAGGGCTTATGACAACCGCAAGATTAGAGTTTCCTCAAAGCAACGAGCTCTCAATGTCTTTTTGGTTGTCGGTGACTGCATGCTTGTTGGTCTACAGGTAATAAAGTCCCTTCAATTTCAATATTACAACCATGTGGTTAATCATTTACAATTCTTCATTTATTGTTCAAATTTGTTGAAAAGATTTCGTTTTTTATTTTTCTTATGCATCTTACAGCCTGTACTGGTGTACATGTCGAAGGTGGATGGGAAGTTTAACTTCAGTCCTATTAGCGTCAACTTCTTGACAGAAATCGCAAAGGTTATGTTTGCGCTTGTCATGCTTCTCATCGAGGTACGTTTCTGAATTGACTTCACTTCTTGTGAATCATCATTTCTCTTTGTGGTGGGTCATTTGTATTTCAATCTTAGATCTAGAACTAGTTGGTTAATGTTTCTTCTCTGCATTAAAACATGAAAGCAATTGCTGAGGTTTTCGAAGAGGGATAAAGTCATTTTCCTTTGCTATTATCTATCTATATTGTAGGCGTCCTTTAGTTGATTAACTGGTAACGGAAAGAGGTGGGGTTCATATTCTTTTATTTGTGTGCAAAGATGCAGTTTCTATCACGTGTGTTTTGCTTTTTCGGTAGGAAAGTGGCCCCACTTTTAATACTCGACTTTTTTGTGGAATTATTGTAGGCCAGGCACCAAAAAGTTGGAGAGAAGCCTCTACTATCGTTTTCCACATTTGTCCAGGTACCTCTTCCTGGCAATTAAGAGACTGGGATATACTGTATAAGATTTTGTACTAGGATTGTGGTATGGCATAGTCTCAAGTTTAAAGTTAGTTTCTTGGGCTTCAATGCCTAATAAGCTGTGTATGTTATACATCTGGTTGTCAAAGCATATGATAATTTGAAATGTAGATGGCATGTGATCACTTGATCTATCTAATACTGTGCTTTTTTCGTAAATTGTTTCCTGCTGTTATACTCGAGTACTTCTGATTTTATTTGATTACTATCTATAGAGCAAGTTACAGTAACGCTAGCCCTTATTTTGCAGGCAGCTAGGAACAATGTGCTTCTCGCCGTTCCGGCAGGGTTGTATGCCATTAATAACTATCTGAAGTTCACAATGCAGGTACACATGGCTATTATTTTAAAATTTGTCATCTCTTTGTTCAATTTCAGAAATGCAATTTCATTGAAGAATTGACATAGCTAAGTTTTACTGTAAACCTTCGTAAAAACTTTCTGGCCTTATCTGGTCCTTTGACACTATAAGAAATTCGCAATGGTTTCATCTAACATAAGAGTAAAAGCAAAGTCATTAGCAATGGTCTCGTTTTGAGTTTACGATTGTCAGGAGCCAAAACTTTTTTGCTTTGGAGATTTTTTGTTCTACAGACTTGGGAATCATAATTTTGGAATGTCAGGGAACCTAATATGGTTGTAACATAATTCATAGGTGATTTCTGTGAGATTCCTTTCCTTTGTTTCCCCTGAAGAATATCTACTCCATCTGATCAAATTTGTTGATCATTGATTTTGTTACTTCACGTCTTTCTTTGTAGACGCCAACTGGTCCCTATGCATATTGTTATATTATCATTCCTAACTAAATGCTATTTCCTCCTCCGTTTTCCTTATCGTAATACTCCCCAAGTACTGCTTGGCATACTGCAATATGTTTGCTTTCTGGTGATAGATGTTTGTGTCTGCTGTTATAGCTGCACTGAACAATTGCTTTGAAATAACATAATGACACCATGCTCTGCTGTTGTATTATCTACCCTTCTCGGCTACTATTTGGTTATATCTTTCTATCTTTCTTAATTTTTAGTTTCTCACGGCAATTCACTTTTCTGGTGCGACAGCTATATTTCAATCCTGCTACTGTGAAGATGCTCAGCAATCTAAAGGTTCTGGTAATTGCTGTTCTACTGAAGATGATAATGAAGCGACGGTTTTCCATCATTCAGGTCTGGTTCAATTATTATTGTTTTTTGGTTCTGTATGTATGATTTTCATATTGTATAAGACATTATTGTTGAATCGGGTTTGTTTTGACACTGTGTTGTAGTGGGAAGCACTTGCTCTGTTGCTGATAGGGATTAGTGTAAATCAGCTGCGTTCTCTTCCTGAAGGTGCTACTACTATTGCTGTTCCAATTGCTACGGGTGCATACTTTTGTACCTTTATATTTGTAAGTTACACTTTTTTGGTGCTTCCATTTACTTTTCTTGGAAATGTAGTATGGAAGTGATTACCTGGTGCCGCATTAAAAAAATTGTTGTTCGTTTTAGAGGCTTATTAAGCACATTATCTTGCAGGTTACGGTCCCATCCTTGGCATCTGTCTACAACGAGTATGCTTTAAAGAGCCAGTTTGAGACAAGCATTTATCTTCAGGTTAGCTAATGCTCACACGTAGTTTTTTCCATTTAGCGTCAGAGAACTGAGGGGTTTCTAGTAACATTAGAAGGCTTGTGGTGAACGTTGCGTGTAACTGGTGTTAATGGCTTAAAGCTATATACATAGTTTGTTTGTGTTTTCTGAATGTAAAGCATTAATTTCCTCTGGTGCAGAACTTATTCCTCTATGGTTATGGTGCAATATTCAACTTCCTTGGAATACTAGGAACTGTTATATACAAAGGTATGTTTTTTTTTTTTCTAACACGCAGAGTAGAATATGATAAATGTTTAAGCAAATTAAATGCCAGGAAATCTTCTCGAAATCATGTTAGACGCATTGCTAACGGTTTTGCCACTGTCGACAGGTCCTGCCAGTTTTGACATCCTACAAGGACATTCTCGGGCTACCGTGTTTCTGATACTGAACAACGCAGCACAAGGGATTCTATCCTCCTTTTTCTTCAAATATGCAGGTAAAGAAAGACCAATTTATGTTGATTTCACATAATCTTATGGATTAGTTCTACATGAATACCTGATGCTGGTTTAACAAATATGGAATTATATTTTGGTTCTTGCTATATATTTATTTAGTCGTCTTCACTTTTGTATGTTCTCAGATACAATATTGAAGAAATACTCATCGACGGTTGCCACAATATTTACTGGCATAGCATCTGCGGCACTCTTTGGACATGTATTAACCATGAATTTTCTTCTGGGGATTTCTATAGTTTTCATTTCAGTGCATCAGGTAAAATCCATACAAATCCGCTCCCGGATTGTATCAATTAACATACAGAGAGGAACTTCTTTCTCTAAATGTTTTTCTTATTCATATTTTGTGCAGTTCTTTTCACCCCTTGCAAAAGTGAAAGATGAGCCACAAAACGGAAACGTAGAAATAGCTAATGCAAAGGATGGTCATAGGTGTGTTTTTCATTGATGGATTATTATTCTTTCTATGATACCATGTCACTGAAAAGCGTGTCAGATTCATTTGCAGCGTCTAACTTTTTTTTCCGTCTTCTGTTATCTCCTCCAGGGCTAAAGACTCATTCATCAACATGGCAGCAGGAGCAAATGAAGAGGTGAAGAAGCTCACACACACACACGCACGTTACCATCTTAAGTGAAATCTAGTTCTGACTTAAGCTGATGATCATATATTGCTTTCTTGTCTGTTTAAGCAGGCTACTCACCGTGTTGGATCAGACGACAGAGAGCCACTTCTTCCCAGATAAAAACTCTCTCACCGTAAGAGTAAAAAACATCTCCTCTCCAACTTTATAAGATTAGATACTCTGGAATCCCCCATGTTTATATTCATCTATACTTGTTGCAGGATTTTGTTTCACAGAATTCTTTAAACTAAGATTACTTTAGAGATCAGGTACAATTCCGACCGTATACCACCTGGTTCCAATGCAATAAACGTCCTTCAACGCCCTGCAACTCTTGAAAGAGTCAGTTAAGTTTGTTGAGAACAGCTTTTTCTATATAGTAAACATGTATTCTTTTTGTTTCAGACAAAGAACAAAGAAAAAAAAAACAACTCTTTATGGTAGTAGTTATGTATTTTTTCCAGAAGATCTCTCTTTGTAATCCCTTTTTTGCTTCCGTTTCTCTATAATAAATATTTTTAATTAAATAAAAAAAAAACAATTGGATCAATATACCCAAATATGTGCAAAATTAAGAAAGTATCCAAAAGCAAAAAGAATCCATCGGACTGTAGCTAATTGTGTCCCATATTCCCCTTTTACCCCTACAGTCTAGAAACGTAAGGAGAAAAGTGAACACTTTTTGATTCGGTGGATCTTCGCAAGTACAATCCTAGGTTACTGTTCTAAAATAGCTGTGCAACTATTATCTCCCCTATGCACTCGTTTTGTTAGGTTATTGTGTAAGGTACACTGGAAAATCAAAGAAAAATTCAGAGCAAATCTAAGTGTAGCGTACATAGACTTGTTGAACACATGACCTTGCTCGATTAGTCGTACAAGGTTGCCAACATGTTCCTCATCAACCTTGTCTTCTCACGTCAGCACTTCTGAGAATGTGTTGCATCCACTACCATTGAAATCATCTCAGCCTTTAGTGTAGTCACAAAACATTAGATAATATAAATATGGCCTTTTCCTGGTTAGTTAGATATAAAAAAAGATGGTAACAATTAACACGCATTGTAACGACCAACAATCCACTAGTTAGCTACTAACTTGGAGTAACAGAAACTCTGCAAAGGTGACTGTATCTAAACAGCTGCCTATATGTATAACCACATGGACAACAGCGCAACTAACTCTTATGGTACCAGTTAATACGCAGGGGTAACACCTATTACGTTTGGATAACGTCAAAACCAAAAGGGTCTCCAGTATCAACAACTCTTTTGGTAACAATTAATATGCATTGGAACGACTAATAACCCACTAGTTGGCCGCTAACTCGGAGTAACAAAAACTTTGCAAAGGTGGCTAGCTCAACAGTTGCCTATACGTACAACTATAAGAGAAACAAAAGCAACTAATTCTTGTGGTAACAGTTAACACGCATGAGTAACACCTACTATGCTTGGGTAACTTGAGAACCAAAAGGGTCTCTAATATCAATAACTCTTTTGGTAACAACTAACACGCATTGTAACGACCAACAATGCACTAGTTCACTACTAACTCGGAGTAACAGAAAATTTGCAAAGGTTACTATAGCTAAACAACTGCCTATACGTACAACCACAAGAGCAACAAAAGCAACTAACTCTTGTGGTAACAATTACTACGCATGAGTAACACCTAATACGCTTGGATAACGCGAACCAAATTGGTCTCCAAATATCAACAACTCTTTTGGTAACAGCTACCACTTACCTTGCATTTTTCATCCAGCTCTCTAGCGTGTGTGGGGCTTACACAATATCGAACTATTTTCGGCCGGAGGGTGGTCCATCGATCTCCTCTCCTTCTTCTTGAGATTCGTTTCAGCCAGACTCTGATTTGATGTCAAAATCAGTGACCACAACAGGCTCCGGCGTGGTGACAATCTCACTAATCTGTGGAATAGCCGACGGTATCTAGTTTTGGTCTCTGTAGAGAAATTATAATTTTTGATTAAATGAAAAAAAAAATGATTTGGGAGATATTACTGTTTAGAAAGGGATCAAACGAAGAATAGGTGGGTCTGGTGATATCTTCTGATATTATATGTAGAGTAGATATAGAGTAAGCGTGTTTGGTTGTAGGGGTGAAATGGTATTAAAATAAATTGGAATAGTCCAGTGCTATTTTTCTAACATTTGTGAAATTTGTGTATATACGTCCTAATTTCTCTAAGCATGTGAACCGGTTTAAACCAATTGGTCCGAGCAAACCGGAGCTCTTCAACTAACTCCATTCATTATTGTCCACAAGCGAAACAACACATCACACAATGAACATGACCACTTCGTGTTCTTCTCCTTCTTCCCCGCGACTCTTCGCCACCAAACCTCAACTCTACAAAGCTCCTCTCTCGTCCTTCTCAACTCCAAAACGCCGTCGTTCTCCCGCTCGCCGTAACAGAAACTCCAGCGACTCAACTTACAGAGACGGCAATCTTCTTACAATCTCCACCTCGTCTTACTATGAAGAACAAAGCCTAAGCTTAACCCTAGACGTCCACCGTATCTCCTCCCTAGCTACCTCCCGCTTCAAGCTCTTTCTCGATTCAGGGAAAGACGCCGTCTCCGACTTGCAAACTCTAGTCTCGCTAGACGACAACAAGCGCGTCGTCGTCACGTGCAGGAAATCAACCGTGCAGTTCGTTGGAGGTGTTGTCTTGCTTGGACTTGTGTTTGGTTTTGCTATTAAGGTTCTTGTCCACTTAGGAACTGGTCTGAAGGGTAGCTTCCAAGGGAAACGTAAAGTGGTAGTTAGGAGAGATAGGAGTCTTGGTGGTAAGGAAGTGGTTGTAGCTGTTGATAGCATTCGTTCATCTTCAAGCTCCTTAGCTTCTTCTTCTGGTCAGGCTTCTAGAAGTAACTCTGTAGCTAGAAACCTCAAGCTTAGAGCTCAGAACAATTTGCCGAAATGGTGGCCTGCTTCATTGCCTTGCCAGAGCTTGGAAGTAGACAAAGAAGATTATCAGAGAGAAGCCAACAGAATCGTTCGAGGTTGCTTCTTTAAACTCTTTCAAAGTCATGTCTTTTGGTTTTTCATGACAAGCTTTTACTGAAAGACTACTTCTTTTGTCTGTTTTGTTTCAGGTAGACAGAAAGATTTGAATTTGCAATGGTATTAGTATTACTTACGTGTTTGTGGTTTCGTTCTATAAATGTAACTTATCAATTTAGTTTCCAGCAATCGTGGATAACAGAACCAGTGGAAGAGACATCACGGAAAATGATATTATTCAAGTTTAGTATATGTTTCCTTTCTGTTTTGTCACACTCGATTGTGTGTAACTATCTTGACTTAACTAGATTACTCTCTTTATGTTTGTTCCTATGGAATGATATACAGCTGCGTAGAGTATGTAGGATTGCTGCAGTGCAAGTCTCTATTGAGCCAACAAACACTCGAGATTCCTTTTACAGAACATCTGTTGATTTTGTCCTAAATGCTTGCAGCAGGTGTCTGACTCTCTATTGACCTGTAATTATTAAGTTGAATTTACTCCTTTTTGTTATGGTGTGGTGCTGAACTTGTTTGAAAACTATTTATAGAGCTCCTTGGGAATCTTCTTCTGTGGAGATTTGTAGTGAAGATGCTCGGGAGTTCATCGCTGGGCTTGCTGAGAACATTGGGCTTGCAAAGATAGATGCTGCTAGGATGGTTTCTGCTGCTGTTGCTGCACGCACACGTTCATGGTTTCTACAAGCTTGGGTAGCTTCCTATTCCTTCTTCTAGTTAACTTAGATGGTATTATGATCAGAATCAAACACTGAAGTATACTTTTGTGTCCTGTGCAAACTCTATGTTACTGCAGGCTCTGGAAATACAGGGTAAACATTCTGAATCGGTGGCAGAACTATCGAAAATATGCCTCATTCATCGCATATTTCCTCCTGAGGAGTACTCTGTATGTGTTTTTCTTCTTCTTTCTGTTGTAGTTTTAACCATTCAGTCTCTGCTTCATTTTCTCATTGTTTTCACTAAAACTTCTTCTGCTTGTTTACTTATCCATCAGGCTGAGATGGAAATGGTGGCAAGAGGGCTGGAGAAACTCATGAAGCTGGAAGAGAGACAGTCTCTGATGAGAACGTTTGTTGGAATGTGTTGCAGTGAAGAGAGTCAGAGAAGTGCTGCTGAAGCTCTTGGTTTGATTCCCTCCTAGTTGAAACTTCTTCTTCTACGCCCTTTTTTTCAACTTCTTAGTGACAATTTAAAACAACCCTTTTCATACACTTGTGTCCTAATCAACTTAACAAAGTGATTTTAAATCAGATGGCAGAAGTTATAGAAACATTTTTTAGTCCTAGTATAGTGTCTTGAAGTTACTCTTTGAAGAACAAAAGCTACAAGATTATGTATAATTATGATATTGTAACTAATTCATATGAATCAAAAAGATCTGTCATAACTTTGTGTACATTCGAATTGTCTTCCATGAATCAGCAGATCCTATCTCCATCAACTCAAATACATTCCCTGCTCACCATCTCTTTCAAAAGAGCTTCTAAAGCCATGAATGAATCCAGTATGCAAGAACCACAAAGAAGAAAATCAAGCTTGTCTATGAGGTGCAGTAGCTGTTCCTGAAGACCTCAATAGCGGTTGAAGAGCTTGTACTACAATGCTCATGTTTGGTCTAAACTCTGCTTCATATTTCACACACAACGCTGCAAGCTAGGTTTATATCAAGCACACAAGTTTTATCTTCAAAATGCTCAACTGATTATAGAATGGGGCGTTTCTAACTTTTATACCTTTGCAACTGCTTTAGGACATATTCTTATTGCTTACCACTAAAAGAACGACAATGTTAAGAATGAAAAATGCCCTTGATTGCGGTTTCAGTGAATGCAAATTACAAACAAGAGTAAACCTACCATGCATTAGTCCATGTCAGGTTGTTCAACTTATCCGCCTCTTAATTAGTATTAGAGATCAAGCTTTGAGATCAAGATCACAGTAAAGCTTTTTATTTATTTATTTAAATGAATTATCTACAATTAGTATTGTTCCATGGTCAAAACTATTATCTGCTTCTGAATACATTGTACCATTCCATCTCATTTGATTGGTTATAGCCTTCACTTTCATAAGGACATCAAAACCGTCTCTAATTATAACAGCTCCTCCGGGTCTAAGAATCCTCTGCATCTCCAATAGTATATCAACAATGTCACATCTATCACAATAACCAACAAAAATAGACCATATTACACATTTATTACAAGAAATATAAACCAAAGTTTCATGTTACAGAAAGAGACAGAAAGAGATCTTACTTGTCCAAGTACAAGCTGAACAAACCATTGGCATGAATCAGATCATAGGTTCTAGGGTACGTAGAGAAAGCTTCACACCTACAAGAAACCGAAAACGACGGTATAAGAGAGATCACAAGTAGATGACATCAGACAAGTTTTTGAGTGTTTTTACCAGTTCATGTAAGTTCCAATGAGGCCACGGTCGAACACAACACCGAGTGTGTTCGGTTTAAGATCAAACGGTACCACATTCATCACCCACATTGGATATTTGCTCAATGCTGCAGCAAAACCGCCTAAACCAGCATTCATATCCATAACGTTTCTGTATTTTCCATTGCTGAGAAACTTTAACTTAGTGTCATAGTACACAACTATTCTCTGCCACAGGTTAGTGTCAGCTTTCAATCTCGAAATGGTCACTCCATGTCGCTCAGGCACGTGATTTAGTCTCTCAGGCCAGTTTCTAAGAACTCTTTTGTGTGTGTCATTAACATTTAGAAGAGGAGTGATGCACGGCTCCATCTCTTTGTACCTATTGTTAAAAAAAAGATCTATCTGAGTCAAGCTTTAACTTCTGAAGATGCAGAAGAAGGTATATACTTTTAGTAAGTAAACTCACCATGCAGCGTTCGGGTCGTCACCAGAAGAGCAGCGACCAGGAAACTTAAGAGCTTTTAGTCTTTTTATACACTGCAAATGATTAGAAGGCTTTCTCCATATGACAACTGGGTATCTTTCAGCAATCTTCTCCCAACAAAGTTTTCTGAAAACATCATTTAGTTTCTCCATCTCCTTCTGCAAATCTCTCTTCTGGTTCTTGGCTTTAACCATTGATGTTACGGGTGGTCCAGAAAGCACCCAGTATCCACCAGGACGTAGAACACGATCAACCTCCATCAAGTAAAGCCCATCTGAAACGACCAAAAGGTTAAAACACACACATTAAACTGACACAGATGCGTAGTTATTAGAAACACATTACCATAGGCAGTCCAGTTGACAAGGCACCTAGAACAATGGACCATGTCAAAAGACTTTGAAGGGTAAGGCAGTTTATAAGTGCTTAGAACACCGAGCATAGAAGGGAGTCCACGTTCTAATGCAAACTGAACTTGAGCCTCGTGTACATCCCTAGGTGCTATTGACATTGTCAAGATGTTATGGTTAAGCAAAAAAGCTCCAAAACTCGCTACCTGACACAATGATCAATCCATAAACACACTGCAGTCAAATATCAAATAATAATCTAGTAATGGTTTCTACTCATCATGTAAGTGAACTCACTCCACATCCAACATCAAGAACAGTCCTGATACTCCCAGAAGCTAATGGCAAAACCTTCATAATCACATCAACATAGTCCTTCACGCCACCAGGGAATGAAGTCCCACCTCCGGGGAAAACAAAGCGGTCTCTTTCAAGCCTAACCCAGTTCTGAGTCTTTTTAAACTCAGCTAGCTTCTTGAAGGGAACGTTCTTGAACCAAGCGTAGCTTCTACTATCAGGCCAAGGAAAAGGCGTTTTGTAGCCAGAGGGCTTTGGGACCAAACACCTGAGCTTCTTCTCGTGGGATGATGAGTCAGGGCAGTGCCTCTCTCTCCGGTAGTGTCTTTCAATGTTGTACTGTCGTGCTGTTGATGGATCGTGGCAGGGCAAGTAGTTGGTGAAGTTCTTGGGACAGAGTGGAAAGTAAGGCAATGATGATGACGGTGGTGATGGTTGGTTTGCTGAAGGTTTTGGAGGAGAGGAGTGATGGGGCATGGAAGGTTCTTGAAGCTGTGGATGATGACGGTGAGGATCTTGGGAAGAAGAAGGGATGGTGATGGTTCTGATAGTGGTTAAGATGTAATAGAGAGAGAAGAGTAAGACTAGAGTGAAGAAGAATCTACGTTTAGAACAGAGCTTTGGTAACTGTAGTTGTGATGGATTCATCCTTCTTCTGGAATCTAAGAATAGAGAAGACAAATGTGTGAAGTAACATTTAGTTAAGATGTCAAAGACTCACCTCGTTTACTGAAATGGAATCTTCAACTGTAGTTTTGTCTCCATTAATGGTCACCAACATGGATTTATTTATTTATTTTGGAATCCAATAATTCATACACTAATAAACGTTAAAATAGTAGTATACACAGTGGAGGACTGTGGAGTAGAGTATTCATACAAAAACTTAAAAGATAGTATATTATAATGTTAGGTACATCATGAAAGCTTTGATGTAAAATCTTGGGACACGAGGATGCTTTAGTGGTCATCCCCAACATTGTCTCTTAAAACACTAGGTAAATGTGATTTTCCAGCAGTTGAGGTGTGTTGGGAAAATTATCCAATATCGATGAGATGAAGATGGTATTAGACAACTAGAAAATTTAAGAAGAAGACTCTTAATATTTAGGAAAGGGTTTACTACAAAGATTTTGTTTTTGGAAACTCTCTCTTACAAATATTTTCTCTCTTTGTTTTTCTTGATTCTTGGATGATTACAAATGGTGCTAAGCACCCCTATTTATACAAGTGAAGGAGCACACTCCAACAAGTTCTAGATTTCTCTAAATTATTATTTATTTCAAAATATCTAACTCCATAACTTTCTCTCTTCTTCTACACAATTCTTCTTCTATACTTCTCCACTTTTCTCTAGATGTTTCTTCTTCTTGGACTAAGGCTTGATTATGATTTGATTAGTTTTGGGCTTAAATAGGGAAATCCAACAAATCTCCCCCTTCCCGATTTAGCCCGAAACAGTCGCCATGCCTGTGCCTTTGCAGCAATCTTCAAACTTCTTGATCGGTAATACTTTGGTCATAAAGTCTGACCAATTTTCGTCGGTGTGTACCTTTGTGAGATGTATGAGCTTCTCTTCCAGAACTTCTCGGATCCAGTGATGTCGGATATCAATGTGCTTTGAGCGAGAGTGAAACGTTGGATTCTTTGCTAAGTGAATAGCACTTTGGTTGTCACATAGCATGTTGTACTTGTCTTGCTTTACTCTCAACTCAAGCAAGAAGTTCTTCATCCATAGCATCTCCTTGCATGCTTCCGTTGCTGCGATGTACTCCGCTTCCGTTGTGGATAAGGCAACACACTTTTGTAATTTCGATTGCCAGGAAACAGCTCCCCCTGCAAAGGTAGTCACAAATCCTGATGTTGATTTCCTTGAATCTTTATCACCAGCCCAATCTGCATCGGTGTAACCGTTCAGCTCCAATTTTCCATTGCCAAAACATAGACACTTCTTCGTTGTGCCTCGTAGATAGCGTAGGATCCACTTAACTGCTTTCCAATGCTCCTTTCCTGGATTCGCTAGAAAGCGACTCACAACTCCTACTGCATAGGCAATGTCCGGTCTGGTGCACACCATAGCATACATGAGACTGCCCACTGCTGATGCATATGGGGTAGTCTTCATTTCTTCTTTCTCTTTCTCACTTGTTGGACTTTGCTCCGAACATAACTTGAAATGTCCACCAAGTGGAGTGTTCACTGGCTTTGCCTTATTCATGTTGAATCTCTCCAACACCCTTTCAACATATCGTTCTTGGGATAACCACAAAAGCTTCTTTGGTCTATCCCGAGTGATTTTCATTCCAAGAATCTGTCTCGCTTGCCCCAAATCTTTCATTGCAAAGGACTCTCCTAGGTCATTCTTCAATGCGGCTATTTTGTTGCGATCTTGGCCCACAATCAACATATCGTCAACATAGAGTAATAATATGAGAAAGTCGCCGCTTTCGTACCTCTTTATAAAAACGCAATGATCGTTCTTGGTTTTCTTGAAGTTGTGATCCACCATGAAGGAGTCAAACTTCTTATACCATTGTCTTGGGGCTTGCTTGAGACCGTAAAGACTCTTCTTTAATCGGCACACCAAGTCTTCTTTTCCTGGAACCTTGAATCCTTCAGGTTGCTCCATATAGATCTCCTCCTCGAGTTCACCATGTAGAAAGGCCGTCTTGACATCGAGTTGTTCAATCTCCAAGTCTAGAACTGCTGCTAGACCAAGAACCACTCGGATAGAGGACATCTTCACCACTGGAGAGAATATTTCTTCAAAATCTATGCCTTTCTTTTGGTTGAATCCTTTCACAACCAATCGAGCTTTGTATCTTGGATTTGAGCTTCTATCTTCATACTTCAACCTATACACCCACTTGTTCTTCAAGGCTCTCTTTCCTTTTGGTAGCTTCATCAGCTCATAAGTGTGATTATCATGCAAGGATTGCATTTCATCTTGCATAGCTTCAACCCACTTATCTTTATGGGTGTCTCCTATGGCCTCCTCATAGCTTTGAGGCTCCCCCTCATCTGTAAGATTAACGTACTCATCTCGATAATATCTTACAGATGGTCTTGTCTCTCTTCCAGACCTTCTTGGCTCATGTTCTTCCTCTGGCTCCACTTGAACTTCTTCTTCACCTTCATCACCATTCGGATCCATGATTGGATCCCCTTCGCCATCATCTCCAATCACTTGTTCATGATCTTGAGGCTTATGAGAATCTTCATTCCTTACAACCCTTAGCTTTGGTTTCTTTGATTTGTTGATGTCTTCGATTGTTTGATCTTCGAAGAAAACAACATCTCTGCTCCGGATAACTTTTCTGTTAACCGGATCCCAAAGCCGATAGCCGAATTCGTCTTTTGGTGATCCAAGATAAATGCACTCTTTAGTCTTAGAGTCTAGCTTGGCTCGTTCATCCTTAGGTATATGGACAAACGTTCTGCAACCGAACACCTTCAAATGGTTGTAAGAGACCTTCTTACCCGACCAAACTTCCTCCGGGACATCGCCTTCCAAAGGAACTGATGGTGTAAGATTTATGACGTCCACTGCAGTCTTTATGGCTTCTCCCCAAAATGGTTTGGGTAGTTTAGCGTGAGAGAGCATGCACCGAACTCTTTCTGTGATCGTTCGATTCATTCTTTCAGCTAGCCCGTTCAGTTGTGGCGTCTTTGGTGGTGTCTTCTCCATCCTGATTCCATGAGCTTTGCAAAACGCTTCAAAGGGACCTCGGTACTCTCCACCATTGTCAGATCGAACACACTTGAGTTTTTGACCCGTACTTCGCTCTGCTTGGGCTACAAACTCCTTGAAAGCATCAAGAACTTGATCTTTTGACTTCAAAAGGTATACCCATACCTTCCTTGAATGGTCATCAATAAAGGTGACGAAATATGATGCCCCTCCATTGGATTTCTCGGACATGGAGCATACGTCAGTATGCACAAGATCAAGAATATGCTTTCTTCTCATAGGCGTAGATGATCTTCGGAAAGCGACCCTATGTTGTTTTCCGGCTAAGCAATCATGACATGGTGAGAGAGAAATACCTTTCATATCAGGAAGAAGTTTCTTGCTAGAAAGTATACTTAAACCTTTCTCACTCATATGCCCGAGTCTTCGGTGCCATATATCGATGTCATCACTTGCAACGTTTACTTCTTCCTTGCAAAGCTTGGCTTGAGTCACGTATAATGAGCCTTCTTTTCTTCCTCGAGCCATGATCAAACTTCCTTTGGTTAACTTCCATTTGCCACCACCAAAATGACTGTCCAAGCCGACATCATCGAGCTTTCCGGTTGATATGAGATTGAGTCGCATGTCGGGAACATGTCTCACATCCTTGAGAACTATCTTACATCCAGTGTTTGATGTAAGAATAACATCCCCCTTTCCAATGATCTTGCTTCTTCCTTGATTTCCCATTTGAACATTACCAAAGTCACCACTTTGATAGGTTGTGAAGAAGCTTCCATGAGGGGTGACGTGAAAAGAAGCACCAGAATCAACGATCCATGAGCTATCATCAGAGCTAAGATTACATTCTCCAACGAGATATAATTCTTCGCTCTGGTCTTCCACAATGGTGGTAGTCTTGTCTTCATGTTTCTTTGTAGGATTGAACCGGTCTGGTTTGATATTACCGGCTTGTTTGTCTTTCTTGAAAAACCGACATTCCGACTTCATGTGACCCTGTTTGCCACAGTAATAGCAAGTAACTCTCGGACGTGACTTAGATCTTCCTCGAGATTGGTCTCGTCCTCTGCTTCGAGGAGCTCTTCTGGGAATCATCTGGATGTTATATTGTGTGTGCAAGTCATTCCAACAAGAGACGACGTTCGTCTACAACGGTTTCGACCAAGGAGACCGTATTCACCTTCAGGGTGGTGCAAGAATCCTTCCAAAAAAAGATGTCCTGCAACTGACGAATGCCACAACAACACAAATAGGTCGTGCTTTCTTTAAGCAGCCTATTGAGTTCAATCCATCTGAACCAATCTCCTTCTCGACGCATTTTGTTTGCGCACTGGTCCGTGTAACTGAAGTGAGTAGCCATGGCATGGCGTTTTTTGTGTCTCATTCCACTGATTTCGTAGGCGCCGAACCATCTCGATACTTCGGGCTTTTCAACGCAAATGAATCTGCTTCGACATTGGCTGTTGAGCTTGATATATCTAAAGCTCTAGATGTGCTCGACATCAATGATAATCATGTCGGGATTGATGTGAACAGAGCAGTGTCTGTGGTGGATGATGACAATAACCAAGTTAAGGCTTAAAGGCTTTGGAAATAGAAAGATGTGAGCAGCTATTAAGGTACCTCGAAATTTATTATCTTGTGATTATTCCAAATGTTTCAGATTAAGTAAACTTGGTGTTCTCTGATTTAAGGTGTTAGGGTGCTCTGGATCCAAGTACTACATATTTGTAAACATGAAAGCACCATGAAGATCTGCTGAGAAAAGGGTTGATGCTAACTGATCGAATTAAGGATGGTGACCAAGAGCTTAAAAGGATTGTGGATGCTAGCTATTGTACATCACATCCCTCAGTTTCTTCCTTATAAAAAAGCACAACGTCTGAATTAGTATCTTAGTAGTCAGATATAAGTGTACTGTAGTTTACCCGGTCACCTTGATGAGTTTCATCATGTAACTTTCTCACATACCATCCATTGGCTTACACAATTCAAACCTGCACTCCAAACACAAGCGTATCAGAGTCACATGAGCTAGTTCAGTCTCTATGAAAAGCTATAAGAAAGAAGAATTCACTTGTGGAGATCTTGAGGGAGATTCAAAGCACCAGATTTCTTGAGTCGCTTCATAGATATATATACATTTTTTTAGAACGTTTTGAATTCATCTGTGATGCTTTCCTAGAACCGGAGCTGAAGAAAATGTGACTGACCAAAATTATCAAGAAGGATGTAGTTGTTCTCCTCCACCTTCTTCTCATTGTTACTTGGCAAGTACTTTCGAGCAGAGTCGCCGCTTTGAAGGAGACTATGCAAGACCTTGTCAGCTCTACTCTTCTTCCCACGAGCAAACCAATACAGGAGAACAATGTGGTTTACCTTAGCATTGGTTACCAGCAAGACTCTCATCTACAGGGTGGAACAATCTTGTATATGCAAAAAACATCATGAACAAAACCTTTTGTGATTGATCTCTTTGTTGGAGTAGGAAGTGAAGCAGCTTTTAAGTGGTGGTTCTTTAAGCACCACAAGTTGCGTTATTGCCTTTCTCGTTCTTCTGCTGTTGTTGTTGACAAAGCTGATCCCTTTCAAGCCTTTGTTGGATAAGCATCCATTGAGCGGCTTTTGGGATCATGAACAACCATGTTTGTAGTTGTCTGAAGTCGACCTATGTACCCAAGAGATGCTGTTGAAGGAGATGATCACGTGTACCCTAGAAACACTCACTTGACATGTTTTTCTAACGTCTGAGATTAATTGATAAGAGGGGTAAAGATAAATTAGTGATACCAAGAAACCAATAATGCTTGCACACAAAAAAAATTCACATTAAGAGTGATTAGAGAAATGTCAGACACTAACACAAGCACTACATCAGAGAGCGGATACAAACAAAGAACCACGCTCAATCATAATCATACAACATTCTAGATTAGATCAAGTGGTGGCAACAAACAAACAGCAGCAACAACAACAAAAACAACATGAAGCAAACCGCATCCATTATTTTCAGCGAGAAATTACACCAAAAGAGGAGACACTGCGAACCGAGATTATGTACACTTCACACACTTATCACCGCACTCTGCACGCTGCAGGTCCACCCGGAGAACAACTTTGGTTAGGTGATGACCTGCAAATAGCACCAGGCCCAGCATTCTTTGCAAACCTTCTGTGCATTCTATAGTCAGGCACCCCTCCCATTGCAAACGCAGCTCCTGTTGTTCCACCAGGGATTAGGGAATCGCTTGTACACTGTAAAGGCTGCAAAGTCTCAACCACATCACTCATCAGTGGCCTAGCTTTGGGGTTCTGACTCAGACAGTAATACGCCAAGCTGCATGCCTTCTGAGCTGCTTTGACAGAGTATTGGTTCTCCAGCCTCGGGTCAATTATTTGCAGCAGTTTTCTTTTATCGTTCAGCTTCGGCCGAGCCCAATCGACCAGGTTCTGCTCTTTTCTAAGTCTTGTCTTGTCCACTGACTTTCTTCCCGTCAACATCTCTAGAAGAACAACTCCAAAGCTGTACACATCACTTCTGGCCGTCAGGTGTCCTTTGTCATTTGTAACAAAATCAAGTCAGTTAACATGTTTAGATGCATGGTTCGACATCTTACATACCAAATACTATATGGTAAAACAATAGCAAGCTAGTGAAAGAGAGAGGTAGAGGTGCAAGCGAGCTCCCACATGACATCTAGTTAACTACTCTATTTTTAGGACTTATATAAACAGTTGAGCATTGCTGCCATCACAGACCATGTTTAACGGGGAAACATCTAGCTATGGTTATGCATGTCATACCAGTCATCACATATTCAGGGGCAGCATAGCCGTAAGTGCCCATCACTCGAGTTGACACATGGGTTTCATCACCCTGTGGCCCAGCTTTAGCCAAGCCAAAATCCGAAAGCTTGGCTGTGTAGTCCTGCATGTTCAACACAAGCTGTGGGAAAGTATTCGCAATATTTGCAGCAATAAAAGAAAAAAAGAATAACACTAGTTACCGAGTCAAGCAGTATATTGGAAGTCTTGAAATCCCGATAAATAACCGGTCTTTCAGCGTTGTGCAGGAAAGCAAGGCCCTTTGCAGCCCCAAGAGCAATCATCATCCTTCTAGACCAAGATAACGGAGCTGTGGTTTCTGTAGAGAGAGGCCATGGTTACTGACTTGGTTAATTATACACTACCATGATAGTAACCATCGTTTAAGAAATCGGTAATTAGATGTTTTACGAGGGAGTATTGCTTAAGCTCACACCTAGACCAGTATAACCGTTTAGTTTATGACTGATTCGCCACCTAAACAGGATGCTAAGACCGAGCTTTAGGACATTGCTAAGAACACATGTCTGGTTTCTCATCATCAGTATGGTCTGACTTATAAACTAGACAAGAATATGAACGGAGGAGAAGGGGGTTTACTTCGAAAGAGGTGATTCTCAAGGCTGCCTCTCAGCATGAACTCATAAACAAGCAAACGATGATCATCCTCACAGCAGTAACCAATAAGCTTAACGAGGTTGTAATGACGGAGCTGGCCAAGGAAGTTGACTTCAGTAAGCCACTCACGGTGTCCCTGGAGACCTTCCTTGTTAAGAACCTTGACGGCAACAGGGAGAGACTTGAGGCCAAGGCGGAGATTGTCATCAATGTAGCCTTTGTAGACAGTGCCAAAGCCGCCTTCTCCGAGGATGTAGTCAGGGCGGAAGCTCTTGGTGATGGTCTCGAGCTCGAAGAGAGTGAAGGGGATGACGGAAGGAGGAGTGCGAGAGTCGGGAGTAGATGGATCGCTCAGATCTGAGACGGAGCGTGAGTGCTTCCTCTGTAGCTGTTGAGCTGCGAGGTGGAAAGATAGATCAGAATCAAGGGAGTTAAGTTAGAGAGAGAGAGAGAGAGAGAGAGAGAGAGACCTTGAGCTTGAGCCTGAGGAGTCAAGACGGAAGCTTCGTCTCTAGTGTTGCAGTTGCCCATTGTCAATGTAGTAGTGGAAAGGATCTCATTTTTCGATTTCAAGCTGACATTTTTAACCCTAATTGCAATTGGAGAAGATGACAAAGGAAGCTTCGCATGTGGATTGAGAAAACTGATGCTTACTGAAGTGAGTTTAAAAATCGGCTGAAAGGTTAAAAGATATTACTTTCTTTTTTTTTTGTGTTGGGGGTGTGTCTTGAAGTCGGGCCGATGTAAGAAGAGATGATGGTGTTGAGGAAGAAGAAGAAGGGAGAAGGAGGAGATGATCACGCGCCCCCGCGAGCCGTAAACACACTCACGTGGCGTGCTTTAACTTGGTTCGGTCTACGCAGGGATGTTACTGGTTCTAGGTCCGGATCAAAAATTTTGGAATTTTTTGGGTTCAGTTTACTATGTATGCTACATTTGAATTTTATATGTTGGAATCTGTTCTGTCAATAATAACTTCAAATAAATTTTGTAATTCTGTATGAACTATATTTTGAATCCGAGTTTGATAATATTTTAAATTTCTATTTTTAAGATTATATTAGAATAAGCTGAAATTTTGATATTTAGTTTCAAATATTGTTTTCTAATACTAGGTCTGGTTTGAAATATTTTTTAGTTCTTTCTTTTTTTAGTTTTCATATATTCTTTAATATCTATTTGATTTTAGAACAGATTTTGATAATATTCAAATACTTGTAGTTTTTTTTTGAACAATCAAACACTTTTAGATATTAATGTATTTTTAGATATACTGTTTTACAAAATTTAGGTTGCCATCAGTTTAAAGTTTGAACTGTTTCTGAGTTCTGACTATGGTTTAAAATTTTTTTTTTTGCTAAAACTTTGTAATAAAAAAAGGTTATAAAAATATTCTAAAGTTGCAAATTGTGTTTTTTCTTACATCAAAAAAGCTACAGATTGTTGATTTTAAGAAAAACTAACATAAAATGAAAATAACAAAAGAAAATAGGCTGTGAAAAATTTTAGGAGAATTTTGAAGACTTTTGAACTTTAAGAATGTGACAGGAATTTTTTTTTTTTTTTTTTTTTTTTTTTTTTTTTTTTGAGATTTTAGAAAAAGGTAAAAAACCTCTAAAGTCTAAACCAACCGTACCTCTATTCAGGTACTTTTATGGATCAAGGATTCAAGATTCAGGTTTTTTTCGGTTTGGATTGTGGTTCAATAACACTACTTCGGTACAGAGTTAAGCCTTTGACGCGCTTGAACCGGAGTCAGTGGAAAACTTTCTCTCGGTTCGGTCTGTTCCAACAACTCTTGTTCTTCTTTAATCAATCAAATCTTTTTGTTCCGAATCAAAAGTGAATCCTTTTCAATGGCAACACTAAGCTCTTACACCTCTTCTCCTCCTCGAATTCTTCATCGTCAACAATCTAAACCCATCCTCTTCCCTCCAGATTCCACCCCCTCCATCAGACAGCTATATACAAAACCCATCTCTGTCTCGAGACGATCCCGTGGCGCCATTAACGCCACCGCAGCAGCTTCCGACACCTCTGGAAACTCAAACGCATCTTCTCCGGCGAAGAAGCTAAGAGAGATCATGCAATCCCCTGGTGTCCTTCAGGGTCCTTGCTGCTTCGATGCTCTTAGTGCTAAGCTCGTCGAACGAGCTGGGTTTCCTTACTGTCTCACCACTGGTAATGATCTATCAATCTGATAACCCAATTCTTAAAATTGAAGACTTTACAGTTTTCTTTAGCTCAATTCAACGAAACATGTTTGCTTTTTTTTTATCTTTATGTATATATATGTATATTGCTTTTGCTGATTACTTTCTACGCAAGTTAGGGTTCTCAATTTCAGCACTGGTTATTGCGAAGTCCATCTTAAAGTTGAAGACTTTAGCTTAAAATTTAAGAAAGATGTTTGCTTTTCGAGCTTTTATGTATATATGTATTGATGATTTATCTTTCTATGGAAGTTAGGGTTCTCAATTTCAGCAGCTAGGGTTGGTTTACCTGATAAAGGACTCATTTCTTATGGAGAAATGGTTGACCAAGGTCAACAGATCACTCAGGCTGTATCCATTCCGGTGATTGGAGACGGTGGCAATGGGTTTGGTAACGCCATGAATGTTAAGAGAACAGTCAAGGGGTATATCAAAGCTGGATTTGCTGGAATCATAATCAACGATCAGGTTTCTAGTGGCGGCGGGAGAGGAGTGGTTTCTAGAGAGGAGGCAGTGATGCGTGTCAAAGCTGCGGTTGATACGCGTAGAGAGTGTGGTTCAGACATTGTCATTGTAGCTCAAACTGATTCTAGAGAAGTGATATCTCTGGAGGAATCGTTTAGTAGGGCGAGAGCTTTTACAGATGCTGGAGCAGATGTTCTCTCCGTTGATTCTCTGGTGTCTAGAGAAGAGATGAAATCATTCTGCAATGTCTATCCACTAGTTCCTAAACTGGTAACACTTCACTTTGCGCCTTGGATTACTCTAAATCTTGATATGAAGTTACATTTGTGTGCTGTTAATCTAGGCTAATATGCTTGAGACTGGTGGGAAAATTCCGATGCTAAACCCGCTTGAGATAGAAGAGATTGGATATAAGCTAGTTGCATATCCACTTTCCTTGATTGGGGTATCAATTCGAGCAATGCAGGTGAGTGAACGACTGTATTTTTGTCAATAATGTGTCTTGGTCAAGAGACTTATAGTATGTAGAAGCATTGCAGGACGCTCTATTGGCGATAAAGGGTGGTAGGATTCCTCCACCAGGAAGCATGCCTTCTTTAGAAGAAATTGAGGAGATTCTTGGCTATGACACATACCGTGAGGAAGAGAAGCGGTATGCTACATCCTCCTCATCTGATAGAGGTGAGAAACATCAAGGTCTTCAGTTGTATGACCTTTGGGAAAATATCAGTCAATAGTAACTGTATTTTTTTACCATGTATAAGGGTCTAGCAGAAGAAGCGTATATGGTGGTAACCAACGAGTTGTGCAAGATGATTCAGAACAGAGAGTGGATCCGGTTGTTGAAGTCATGATACCTGAGGTGGTTTCTAATGAATCCAGAAACCCCTTTTCCAGAATCTGGTCAAGGTCTCTGAGGATCAAGATCATTGGACGTGATGGGATTGAGAAACTCGACGTCAGAATCCCGGTACGTCTTATTGTAATGTATGTTTCTCTGAACTGGTTGATGTAAAGCAAAACCTGTCTTTATGGTTGGAGCAGGCTGGATTCTTGGAAGGTGTCACCAATATTGTCCCAGGTAATTCTAAGTCTTCTTCGTTGTTCTGCTTGTTCAGTTTCTGCCTCGGTGACAATGACAGAGCCTGGGGCCTTTTTGTAGCTTTAGGAGGCGTGAACCTGAAGCAATTGATGGACGATGCAGCTGATGAAGTCGGAGGGAAACTTCTGTTGGACTTTAAAGACACTGCTGGTGATAGAATCCAAGTCTTTTTGGAATGACAATGAATAAATAAATAAAGTATATAAAGTCGAGAACATGCAAGAAAGACAAAATATTTTATTTGTTCCGTGAATGGGAAATGTTGTACACATTCAATACGCGAAACCCTCAAAAATAGAATCTGTGTAGTATATATCAATTTATACGCATATAACAAAGGAAACGAAGAGTGTAGAAAATCCTGATGCTGAGATGAATAATGTAACCTGAGTACTTCCGTGAAGCGGCTGACCAATCCGACTATTTTATCGCCTGATAGATATTATATGTCCCAGGTAAAAATGAAAAGAAGCAGAGAGGTACGGAACCAGAGTGTTCTCTTCTCGACTTTACAAGTGGAGGGTCTTGTCAGTAATGGTTTGGCTTGATCTTACCTGTACCCACCACCATACGATTGTTGAGGGTTATAACCGCCTTGACCCATCATTGGATTATAGTTGTTGTTGCCTGGCATGTTCGGACCAGGGACCATTCCTTGGTTTTGTGGTTGCATCGGATAACCTTGGCCATATCCTCCACCCATGTTCATGCCTGGTCCCATTCCCATACCCATGGGTTGGTTTTGGTTCATTCCTGGTCCCATTCCCATACCCATTGGTTGATTTGGGTTCATGCCTGGTCCCATTCCCATACCCATGTGTTGGTTTTGGTTCATACCCCCATAACCACCGCCGCCCATGGGCATGCCAGAGCCTACCATTGGATTTGGAGGAGGTCTCATAGCAGTTGCACCCGCACGACCTAAGCCAGTGCCTGATCCCATTGCTTTACCCATGTTGATAGTCGATGTTGCTGGTGGTGTATTTGTCGGTTTCTCTAGCCGTTTTTCTCTCCTGTTGATCGCCTCAAAGTCAACTCCTATGTCTGCCAATGGATTTGTTTTAGCTGCACATAAGTAGAAAACAGAAAAAGATGTTAGAAAATATTGCTTAAAACAGGGGTTTTTGGTTGCTTTCATTCACATGTTGTGGTGGAAATCTATCTTACGTCCAGATATGTTAAAGTTAACAAGTCCCCTGCTCAATGTGTCTGCCCAGACTGATGATTTTGGCTCGAACTTTTTCTGAGGCGGAGGAACGATCTCAATCGCTCCTGTTATAGGTGTGAGATCTGAATGGGATGATGACGATGAAGTCACAGCGCTTGTTGGTCCAGCTTGTGTAAACATGTCTCCCATGAAATTGTTGTTCCCTTGACTAGTAACAGGCCCGGATTGAGTTCTTTGTGGAGCATGAGAAGGCGACATTTCATGACCCTGGTGTGTCATGAACTGACCAGCTGGCCCACTTGGGGTAGAGTAAGGGGTCTGCGAGCTCGATGAAGTGGCAGCAACTGGCCGTGGATGGAAGCTTTCGCTTGTAGGGTGTGAAGTGACTACTCCAGGATTGTAAACGGCTGAGCCAGGCTGGTGCATGAAGCCTCCATTGTGAAACGGTGTGGCTCCCGTCGTATTTTGTGAATGAGGAACCATGTTATATGGTTGTACAGCTTGCCCAAATGGAGTTTGTCCAGGCATGTTTGGGGCTGTAGATACCGGCTGAGGGTGATATCCCTCGTACATGTTGTTTCCACTGGGAGGAAACTGAGATGTTGGTACTGAGGCACTCGATTGTTGAGGGACTGAAACTTGAGGACCAGACGGGGGGAGTATGCCAGCAAGAATATCAAAATCATTGTCAGATGTGTCGAACTGCTCTTGAAGAAAACCTGGTGAGTTTGATGGAGGTTGCATATTCTGAACACCAGGTTCGGGATTGGCAACAGTAGAAAATGAGTCCCCAAAGCCAAAGTTACGAGCTGTATCAGGATGAGTGACCTCCGAGGTGAAGGCTGGTGGTGTTGGCTGGAAAGGAGCACCAAAGCTTTGCTGCGGGTTTGAGTCGCTGTCCGTAGAAGTGAAGGCTTTGAAAGGAGATTCACCGAATGGATCATCAAATGTCTGTATAATGGGGGATGATTTAGTCAGCAATAATCAAAATGTTACAAAGAAAAAGAAGGCATCCGCGAGTACAACTGCTTAATCCCTCTGTCAATACCTGAGCTGATGGCTGAGATGTAGAAAACGATGGAGCATTGGCTTGTCCATTGGTTTCAACAGAGGTAGACTCAGCCGGTACAATGGCCAAAGGATTTGGCGAAAATACGTCTGCAAGGGAGCCAAGCAAGTCCATCTCAACACTGTTTGAGGTGGGAGGAGCAGATGTAGAAGCCATTGTTGGAGGAGCTGAAACACCGTCCGCAGATGCATATGCTGGAGGACAAGCTGGGAAAGATACGAAGCACAACGCTCACTCAGAACAAGCAGAAAGGTTAATGGAATAACAATATAAAAACCAAACTAACAATAAAATTTGATCTCTATGGAGCAGAGGAGTTTGAAAGGCAAAAACAAACAATGAACATAAAGAATCGCAAACTTTGAGAACTCTGTACCTGAAAACGCACAGCGTGGATCAAATTCATCAAAAGCCTCAATGTTCTGAGGAGAAGATTCATTATCAAAACCAGTAGATTTATTGTCTGTGTTGTTTCCAGCAGGAGGAGAAGCAACCGTTGGAGCAGCTATTTGTGGGGCAGAGGGAGAAGCAGCTCCTGGAGTAATAGCTTGTGGGGGAGGAGAACCAGCTCCTGGAGCAACAGCTTGTGGGGGAGGAGAACCAGCTTCTGGAGCAGCAGCTTGTGGGGTCTCTCCACCATCCCTGGCATAAAAAGATTCATCAGAACCAATAAAACGAAGGTAGCTCTAATTCTGCATAGCAGAGAATTATCACCTTTCACTATATACAGGACTCCTTGAGTCACTGACAGCCTCTTCATAACTAGGTGGAGCACCAATATTTTGTTCAGAAAATTTCCTCTGGAGCTGCCCTCTGTCATATAAACCCGAAAGAAGTTATGACTTATAAGTTGACATAAATCCACAAAACTTAATACAATAAGAAAAAGGCCTAAACTTAGTTACCTCCCATCCTGAGAACTGTCATCAGCTCGAGCACCACTACCCCTACACGATAAAGATGAATGTTTCATTGTATAAGTGGAACTAGGCTAAGAAGAGGCTCGATACATGCTTTTTTGGCATCTATCACAATCAAATATTTTATCCCGTGTATATGTTTAATCTCAAAACTATTCCTTTTTAGATCAAGTCCAAAGGAAAGGTGAAACTTTAGATCAACATACCTTGATGAATGGCCATCATCCTCAAATGTCCGTTCCCTTTCTGAACTTCTACCTCGTGACCCATTTTGGTAGTTATCAACACTTCTGCTCCTTCCTCTGTAATCATCTTCCCTGTTACCATCTCTCCCATACCGGTCTTCAGAGTCTCTGGAGTGACGATCTCCATCACGGCTATTTCTATCATCATCCCTATAACCATATTCCCTTTCTCTTCCATAACTACTTCGCTCTTCATCCCGGGATCCGTAATCATATTTGTCCCCGTATCCTCCTGAAGGCTTATACATCCCACCTGGTGCTGAGCTGCGATACCTGTTGTGAAAATAATGTCAGGTTAATATGTCCAGCTCCCGAAGCATATTTTTAAACTACAAATGAAATAGACTACTAAGAGGCATAATAACAGTTGTGAGGCCACTAGGTACAAATGAAATCAGACAAGGGTCCAGCGAGGCTAAAATAGAGAGGAAACTACAACAATTAAAAAAACAAAGATACAATTACAAGCAAACTTACTTATCTCTGTTGGCTGAAGCCTTCTCTCTGACCTCAGCTATTCTCTCTTTGTCATTGACCAACGCCACCAGGCTCTGTGATTTCTTCCTAACATTGGTTCCTTGATCTCTACCACCGGAATCAATATACTGGAAATCGGACAATGTCTACCACATGGAAAATGGATAAAATGTCAGAAGGTCAACTGCTAAGATACAGAACGAAAGGATTCTTTCGATGCTGAATACTTATAATATAATGTACTCAGCATGGTCATTACCGAAATTTGATATGCACGCTCTCTAATCTCTTTAATAACACGTTCTGACCCATGGCCTACCATGTACTCCAAAACTGTCAAAGCCTGAAGTGGATAGGAGGGGAAAAACCAACAGGAAATTGTTTCATTCACTTGCTACAGCAATACAAACAAGAAATAAACCAACAAGGGATTTGTTTTCTTTACCTTAAAGACATGCCGCCAGTTTTTTCCAGTGTCGCTAAGTCGTTTCCATATGACCCCCATGATCAACTGGTATTCATGGCTGCAGGAAAAGTAACATTTCTGTTATTGCTGTGCATTATCCTCACTACAGAAAAACAGAGCAGTGGGAAGGTAGCAGTAATTACTAATTTCTTGAAGCTTGCGCAATATCAGCAAGAAGAGAACCATGAGGACCCCATGGCTCGTTGCTAGTAGCATCTAGAACCTGAAGAGGAAAAACCAGAGGTGAGAAACAACATGAAACTATATTGTATATATTGCTTTAAATTGGTAACCATATTAGCCGGAGGAGGAGTTCTACAAAGAAAAGCTTCTCTATTTACTTTAAGCTAAACTCAACCAAAAGAGATCAGAAAGGAAGGAGCTATGCTAAAAGAGTATCCTTTACCTTTTGTTCTATTCCAGGCACTTTGAGCACTTTCTTGTTGACCTCTCTCTTGCTACAAAAACAAACAGAACGTATAATCAAGCATGGTTAATGAAAAAAAAAATATTTCACAGAGCGATTACAAAATACTCACAGGTCTCTGACAGTTTGACCGAAGACTTTCTTCATCTTCGTTTTGTGTTAAACGCCCTCTAAGAAGTCTGTTGCAAAACTTATATGATCACCCTTTGCTGCGAACTGTTTCAAACAAACATATATCACAACGAATAGAAGATGAATATCAAAGTGAATCGTCCTTCAGCATAAGTTGGTATTTCATTGAAGTTAATAGAAGATGAATTCAACAATAACACAAGCCGTAAGCGAGCAACATGCATCAAAATCATATAATTGAGCAAGGAATGGGACACACAAATCAATCAGCAAAAAATGACGTGAACATGATTGACTGCTTCTTCCTTCAGATTCAACCTTAAAAAAAAACACATTATAATCAAATCAAAATCGATCAATTCGGGAAGACTGACATTCAAAATGCAGCCAACTACCACAGATCTTAAGCAAATCTATCGCCTCTACACGAATAGTGATCAGAACCAGCTCGTCGGGAGAATCTCTCAAACACATAGATCTATAATGAAATCCAAACGAACGCTAAGCGATAATACGTACGGAAATGTGCGCTTGATGCCAAATCGGATCGCGAATCTGTGAGGGACGGAGAAGAGGAAGAAACGCCGATATAGAGAGAGATTCAGCAAAGACGCGAAGCTTATGATCTCTCTCTCTCTCTCCTTCCTGCGTTTTAGATTCAATCGAATCCTTAGAGAGAGAGAGGAAGGGAAGAGAAACAGCAACCAGAAGTGGAAAATTCAATAGATTAATAAATAAAGGTAAATAAATGAAAATAAAATAAAGAGAATAATTTAAGACAGCGTAGCGCATCTAACACGCAGAATATTAAGGAGAGGCTCCCAAAATCACTCGGCTGTTTCTTCTTCATTTTCCTACTATTTAATTGATCATAACATATATGATTATTACATTTGTCTTAGCACGTTCTATATTTGAATTTCATGTACAAGAATGTTACACAAAAATGTACATTCCCATAGCCTCCTACTATACAAGATTTGAAATCAAAGATATGTTTTTTATAGGTAATAATGATTTTTTCGATTATAACGTCATTTACATGTTTAATTAGTGTTTAGATCAAGGGAAAGGCATTAGTTAAAACAGAAAAAATCAAGGGAAAGGATGATTGTTTCATTTAAATTAACAGAGATAAATGATATTTTCTGTTTCAAATTAATAGATACTAGGAGTATAGTCCCGCTCAGGGGTCGTTATGGACGTAATTGTTGTTTCATATAAGTATGTGGAGGTGATATAATGTGTTTTGCTGTTGTCTTTGATTTGCCGAGATTTTTATTTTAATAGGAGTGAGGGAGGGGGATGATGAAGTCTCTGAGCGTTTGGCTTATTTTAGTTAGGTCACAGGCCAAACTAAAAGATGCAAATGAAATATGATGACTTCTTTTATTACCAAAAAGTTGTTGCTCCTCTGAAAAATATTGAGTTGGTAAACAATCCCATACTGATAAATGAAGAAGCGAGGAGCAAGTGTATATGTCCAGGATCCTCCCTCTAATATTCGTATGTTTGGGATATTATTGCTCAACACTCCACCAAGACTCCCAGCTTTTATCAACTAGAATTCCTATATCACCACGATCATCCAACCATCGTTTCCAATCAGTCTAATCATCAACTGTCTTTTGTCACTCAAACCATGAAGGATTGAATATGAACGGTGCAAACAACCAAGAGCCAACCCTGAACCACATAGATACCGTTATAAACAATCAACAATAACAGTAGATCTAGTCCCTTCACAAAGTGATTTCTTGAGTAGAATATGTAGTTCTCTGCAAATTTGGCATGGAATACAACAAAACCACGTCCTGTTGGTCTGTATTTGGACCCACCGTGTAAGATTGTTCTCCCATAGTAATGTGACTTTGTCCCAAGCTGGAACGTGAAGAACACAGAGCGAAAACCTTCCTCCAAACCAATCTCCATTACCATAGGCAACACCATCAAGAACCATAGCTGAAATATTGACTGTGTAGCCAGAGCCTGTTCAAGAGCGGCTAGCTGATTCGGAGTTACGAGCCTTAGGATCTCTTTCTATGCTCCACTCATAACCATGTACATACGCCCATACAAGAATGCATAAACCGTAATCACCGTGAGCTGAAACAAACACAAAACTTAGCCCTAAAAGGTTTACTTGTGGAGGAAGAAAGATATTAACTTGTGGGAACATACCTTGCTAGAATGAGTGCATCCTGTAAAAGTCGAACCTAGGCCCTAAACGGTAAACATCACGAATTAGCGTTTGCTCACTGTAAGAATATGAGATGTAGTAGGAGTTTAGTATCCGGAGAATGAAGAACAGGAGAGAGAGAGATTGAGATTTAGATATTTAAGAGAGAGAAGGAGAGAATGATTTCCTTAACTTGAAAATTTTGGTAACAACACATATTTAAACTAATTTAGATCTGGACATATATAATAATAAATACATACAACATGCAAGTTTCTTGAGTAAAGAGAGAAGGCACAACTTCCAAAGTCATTTGCAGGTCTCCAACGATCGAATGGATACGTTTCTGTGGATGGGTGACAGAGAAAATAACTTGATGGATGATTAAGCATGGATAGGGATGATTCTTCTTCTCAATACTCCCCCTCAAGCTTGAGCATAAGGAATAGCCAAACTTGGAAAGTCATGAACACATCCCTCATTAAAACCTTAGTGTGCAAAACCCAGTGGGACAAAAACACACTAAGGAAAAAGAGTAGATGATTCATGAAAAAGAGGATCATGATCTGGACAAGTCTATATATGAGTCCTAACCTTGGATGAATGGACTCACAAGCTTTGGTGCTTGCTCCTTTGGTGAAGATGTCAGCAAGTTGATCTTCACTCCTTGTGTAGCAAGGCAATAGTTTCTCCACAGCTTGTCTCACCTTGTGACAATCCACCTCAATGTGTTTTGTCCTCTCATGAAATACTGAGTTTGATGCTATATGAATAGCCGCCTGATTATCACAATGCATTGTGATTGGTGTTGTTGTCTTTATGCCCAAATCTCCAAGCAGGTTTCTGATCCAAATAAGTTCACTAGTGAGCTTCCTCATTGCTCTATACTCTGCTTCAGCACTTGAACATGAAACCACATTTTGCTTCTTGCTCTTCCAAGTTACCAAGTTGCCTCCAATGAAAGTGCAATAGCCTGTTGTAGACCTCATGTCCACTCTATCACCAGCCCAATCTGCATCACAATATCCCACAATCTCTGTGCTCTTGTTGCAGCCCATCCATACGCCTTTACCCGGAGATTCTCTCAGATACCTCATGATCCTTTCCACCATATTCCAATGATGAACTTTAGGTGCTTGCATATGATGGCTGACTTGATTCACAGAAAAGCAGATGTCTGGTCTTGTAATGGTTAGATAGATCAGCTTCCCAACCATTCTCCTATAGAGTTTAAAGTCTCCAAATGGCTTATTTTCAATCTCCCCCGCACGCAAGACTTTGTATCATTCTTCAAGAGGTGTCTTAGCTATTCTTTCTCCAAGCTTTCATGCCTCCACTACAAGAAAACACAAATTTAACGACGGCGGTTTTCCTCGCTAATTCCTCGTAAAATCGGGTTTACAAGGAATTAGCGAGGAAACATGTTTCGTCGTTAAACGTTCGTCGTAACGCATATTTCCTCGCCAATTCGTCGTAATTTAGCGAGGAAATGATTTCTTCGTAAAGACGAATAACAATATTTCGTCGTAAAGACCACGTAAATATTCCACGTAAGGACGTCGCTTCATTTCCTCGTAAATACCTCGAAAGGTGCCCCTCGTAAATTACACGTAAATATCTCGAAAGTATTTCCTCGTAAAGAACACGTAAATAACTTGAAAGCATTTCCTCGTAAAGTACTCGTTTATTATTCCTCGTCATTTCCTCGTAAGGTTTTCCTCATAAAATACTCGTTAAGTTTCCACGTAAAGAAATCGTAAATTAGCTACGAATTTGCTTCATTTTATTTGACAGAATATAAAAATATAATTTAAAAATAATTAAAATTATTTAATTTATTAAGGAAATTAAAATTCTAAAAAAAAATCAATACCAAAATATTTTATATATAAATAAGTTTTGAATTTATAATACAAGAACCGAAAAAAAAGAACTAAGTGTCGTTCATCGCCCGGTAGAATTCATCACTCGTCCTCTCTACATCTGCCTCGGCATGTGTGTGGGATGATGACTCGCCTGGAATGAGATTTTGTCGTCGCAAGTTCCTCAACAAGGACTCCCATTCCGGATTAACAAATTCTATAAATCTAGCTAAATTCTCTACATTAACCACCTAATCAACACTAATCAGTAAACCTATCTAAATTCCCTATACTAACCACCTAATCTACCCTAAACGAAACAAATTAGAGAGGAAATAGAGAGAGAAAGTACCATAGCTACGAAAGGGAGATGAAGTGGAGAGGAAACGGGAGGCGAAGCTCGCTTGTATATATAAGAAATTAGTAGTCGTTGTAAATTCCTCGTAAACTTACGTGGAATGAGCGAGGCCCGTGTTTCGTTTCCTCGTAACTTCCTCGTAAATTTACGAGGAATTACAAAGGCCCGCATTTTGTTTCTTCGTAAAGCCCACGTTAAATAACTCGTCTTCAACATCTTCGTCTGCGGCATCGTCGGTAAGATCTTCGTACTCATGATTATGCGGATCAATGAGAAGGATGTCATCAATTTCTTGTTCAGGTTTCTCGATTTCATTTATCTGTTCTTCTTGCAAATGTGGTTCTTCTCCACTGATGATTCGTCCTCGAGGTGTAACTTTGATCACGTATATATTCCAAACCCTGAACCCATCTTCCCTTTAACCTCAATATATTCTTTCCATTCCAAACCCCAAATTCTAAAACCACAATTCCTTAACTTATCTTGTACCTGCAAAAATAAAGAAAAACGTAGAAATTAATTTATTTTGCTCATGTATGGTGGATTCAAAATTTCCTTGCTAAGTAGACGTACAATATTTCCTCATAAATTTACGAGGAATTACAAAGGCCCGCGTTTTGTTTCCTCGTAAAACCCACATTAAATTACGAGGAAATAGCAAGGCCCGTGTTTTCATTTTACGAAGAAATAGCAAGGCCCGCGTTTTTCGGTTACGAGGTCTTTACGACGATTTCTGCTTACGTGGAATTAACGAGTCCCGCGTTCTTTAGTTTTTAATTTCGTCGTTATTTCGTCGTTATTTTACGAGGAAACTAGGAGGATTATGTTTAAATCCATAAAATCCGAAACCTCAAACCCCAAACTCCAAACCCCATCTTCCTTATCTTCTACTTCATATATTCCAAACCCCAAACCCATCTACCCTTTAAACTCAATATATTCTTTCACCTCAATCTATTCTTTCCATTCCAAACCCCATTCCTTAACTTATTATCTCAATATCTTATTTATAAAACAAACTCCCACATTACCTTACACAAAATCAAATACATCAATCCGATACAGCATTAAGTCTGAAAATCAATCTTATTAAAAACAAATATATCAATCGGATACATCGACATTCTCGTCATCACTAGAAACATCATCATTTTCATTAAATTCGTCTTCAACATCTTCGTCTGTGGCATCGTCGGTAAGATCTCCGTACTCATGATTATGCGGATCAATGAGAAGGATGTCATCAATTTCTTGTTCAGGTTCTTCGACTTCATTTATCTGTTCTTCTTGCAATGGTGGTTCTTCTCCATTGATGATTCGTCCTCGAGGTGTAACTTTGAGCACGGCTAACCAATTTATTCCCGATTCTCTCATCTGAGGGTATGGAAGGAAGCTAACTTGGTCTGCTTGTGAAGCTAAGATGAAAGGCTCGAATTTGTTGTACCTGCAAAAATAAAGAAAACGTAGAAATTAATTTATTTTGCTTATGTATGGTGGATTCAAAATTTCTTCGCTAAATAGACGTAAAATATTTCTTCGTAAAGTACATGCTACATTTTCGTCGAGTTTACGAGGAAAGCGTATTTCCTCGTAAATGCCACGTGACATTACATCGACTTTACGACGAAATAATTTCGTCGTTATTTTACGAGGAAATGACGTTGATTTTATATTTCCTCGTAAAGTCGACGTAAATTTACGAGGATTAATTTTCCTCGTTAAGTTTCCTCGCTAAACTTGTGTTTTTTTGTAGTGCTCATTTAAAAGATCAAGCGTGTACTTTCTTTGAAATAAGAAAAGCCTCTCTTTAGAACGGCACATTTCTATTCTTAGAAAGTACTTTAGCTCACCAAAATCTTTAATATCAAAAGTAGACTTAAGAAAAGTTTTGGTTGAGATGATATCATCCTTGTCACTTCCTGTGATGATAAATCAGAATCAGAATCAACACAATTCCTTGCTTGCTTGTGAGGGTGAAGAATGTATGATCAGCTTCAGATTTTACAAACTCTTTTTCATTGAGAGTTGTACTCAGCTTGTGATACCAAGCTCTTCACACGAACTGCACGTACAACACACCAAAATATAATCAGTTCATAATTTTCCATCTTTAATCGTACTAAACATTACTACATTACAAACGTTTTTTTTTTTTTTTTTCATAACACACAATACAATTCTTTATATTTCTTATATATTCATACACATACATAAGATTAACAAAAGTCATACATTTAGATAAAAAATAAAGGTAAGTTTAATAAAAACCGGTACATTGATATATATTGCATTTTCAAATTTTCAAAAATCTATCTACTAATAATAGCAATCCCAATTAATTCCAAAGGTTGTGAATTTTACTTTATGTTGAAAGGTTGTGTTTTTTTAATTAGGTAACTACTAAAAACAAATAATGATAAAAGATTGTGTCTTTTCAATCATGTAACTATTGACAATGTTTGAGAAAAAATATCTAGATATGTCTTTTATCTTAAAAATATATTTGAAGTCTCAAATAATGTGAAATTTATGGTTTTTCAATATGTAACTATTTCAAATGGTTGTGAAAAAAAAATTAGATGTGTTTTTGATCTTATGAATGATTTTAATAAGGGTATTTTTTTTTGTAATGATGTGTCTCTTCAAAAAATATCGTAGAGATACCATTTAAAAAACTATCTAATATCCGAAAAGTCGTGACTATTCACATATAGGTTTGAAAAACTATAAATAGTCTATGTTCATGAGTTTTTACTGTAAATTTTTCACAATTAATTAAAATGTGTTTTTGATCTTATGAATGTTTTTAATTAGAATATTTTTTTGTAATGATGTCTCTTCAAAAAATATTGGAGAGATACCATTTTAAAATAACTACTTTTTTTTTGTAACATTTTAAAATAACTAATAATTTGAAAAGATGTGACTATTCATGCATAGCTTTTGAATAATTATAAATAGTCAGTGTTTTTGAGTGTCTTATTGTATATTTCACAATTAATTAAAATGTGTTTTTGATGTTACTTTTAGATTAAGAGATACTTATAACTTGTCATGAAATGTCAACCTCACATAGGATGCAGAGAGGGCAGGCCGCAGGCGGAGTAAACATCCTGTCCAAGAAGAAGGATAAGGTTTCCTTTGATGGCTACATTATTTTCTCCGCTATCCGTGAGCATAGTTGTTACTGTCGATTCTCTGTGAAAAGTGAGAATCATTTTTTTTTGTTATACTTTTATTATTTACGGTCGCAGTAGATTCAAAGAAGCTAATATATGGGAATTTTTTTAAAAGACTCCAAGTATGAAGATATTTTAAGTTGGTGATAAAGATTATTCTTTGTTTAAAGATGCATGCCGTAGAAAATGGCTTATTGGAAGAAGATAAATAATATTATGAAGCGTCATGTTGGACTACATATGAACAGTTGCGTAAGTTTTTTTGACAAACGAACAGTTGCGTAAGTTGCGTTATTTATTTGTGATGTTTTTTTGTATGATTTATTTGTGATGTTATTAATTCACTGTCAAATTATAAATATATTACAATTTTGGAATTTCATTACAGTAAGAAAATATACAACAAACCCATAGTTCTTTTAATATGTATTAGTTTTTTTTTATGTGTTGGTATAAACTTTATAAAATTTCTTAACAATCTTCTTTTTTTTACCATATACATTGGCTTGGGATTTCATGTAGGCTGACATAATCTCATTGTAAATAAAGTATCAGTAAACTGAAATGGTAAATTAAAGATGAGATTAGGTTTTGCATCTATTTTTTTTCCTTACCGTTAGTATATACTGTTATTATATTATTTTTATTTTCAAACAAATTATAAATTTATTTTTCTTTAAAACAGAAATTCAGAATACAATTATGCAATAACCAAAAACAATTAATAGACAGAATTTCCAAAAAAAAAACAAATTATTTTATATAAGCAAAAATTTTCTCTTATTTGTTGCAAATGATCACTAAAAACCAGTCGCTATTCTTGGAAGAAGTCATATTGGTCGCAAAATGGAAATGATACATGTATATCATTTCCATCTAATAATTATTTATTTCATTTAATAAGTGAAGAACAATATTTTAAAGCTATAATTAAAATTCCAAAAAAATTCTACGAATGTGTCTTTCATTATAACTTTGCTCATAAATGCATATTATAAATTTTTTGCCCAACTGTTTATTGTACTTCTTTTTGCTTATAATTTATTTTGTTTTAAAAAGCTGAATTTTTATTTTCATATAATGTTCTGTTGGAGATTTAATTGAACTGTTGCAATCATTTAAATGAACCATTTTAATTAACTGGATGAACATTTGCAACTGTTTAAATGAATCATTGCAATTTTTATGGTTAACTATTGTATGTTTTGGTGTTCTACCATTGTAACATTTGGTGTTCAACCATTGCAACTCTATTTACTATTGCAATATTTGGTGGTTGACCATTATAATCATTGGTTCTATATATATATATATAGTAGTTGTGACCAATTAAAAATGAAACAACAAAAAACATCGAAAAAGAAAGAAATAGATAAAAAAGAGGAGAGACATTCACTAGTCCAAAGGATCATAAAATATTTTTGGAGAAACACATATAAACCTTAGAAACTATTTTTGTATTTCTTGTATCTTAGCCAAAAAGAAAAAGGAAATTTAGTTGTCTTATCCTGAAAAATATTGTGTGTACCCAAGGCTTAACAAAAGTCAAAATACTTTTTAAGAAAAGTTATTTAATCTTCAAATGCTGATAAATTATGAAAATGATTCTAATAATTATGAGTATATTTTTATGGTAAAATTTATGGTTCTTTAAACATGCAAGTGCTAGAGAGGATTTATTAGAAATAGATGAATAATGGCAAAATACAATGAAAACATCATTTCGGGATACACCATATCAATTGGTAATTTATCAATCATATTATTTGTTCACTGCAAAATTACAATCCATTACAATTATGTTCGTATTGAAAAGAGCTTACTAAAGACATGGGGTTCCAGCAAAATAAGTTTTTAAAAATACTTTCGGTGAACAAATTTATTTAAAAAAAACTCATGGTTCATTTTCAAACAGCGTATCAAAGAATCTATTTCATCTCACTTAATGATTAGATAATTCCTCAATTTTCTCTAATTTACTAAATTTATTTTAAATTTTAGCAAGATTTTTTTTATTAAAATTATTTCATTTAACTATAATTTATTTAAAAATAGATACATAATTTATTAGTTTAATCACAGAAAACAAACATTAGCAGCTGCATGTGAATTTTAAAATTGAAAAGATAAAAGAAAACGAAACACACAACTATTATTAGAGATTTTTTCACCATGTATTCTTTTGGTGTTTAGGTATCTTGCAGACTTAATAAAAAAAGTTTTAATAATCTTTATATATATATATATATATATATATTTTTTTTTTTTCATCTTCTAAATCAATTTTTCTGTATTATCTGTTTTCAACAATTCAACATTATATGAAAATGTTTTGAAGAATTATATCACTTTCTCAAAAACTTTCTTTGTTTGCTATATATATATTCATACTCTACTGATAATATTGAACGAAAATATATTTAAGATATTGCATCTTTTTATCATAATTTTATATCTTTTATTTACAATTAATTTTAATCATTTAAAACTATTCTAAAATTGTATTTTTAATTTTAACTGTACTAATTATAGAAATATTTTTATATATAATTGTTAATATAGATTTCCCTCGCGACATCGCGGGGGTTCTATTCCTAGTATATCTAATAGAAATCTACATACAAACATTTAGGATGAATACTCTAAAAACAGGTTTATAGATTTGATCAAATCTATTTTATTTATTTTCCTTTATCTGTTAGATTTGAAAAGTGCACTGGTTATTTTTATTTTGTTGTTTAAAATTATTAACTAATTAAATTATTAAAAAAAATATTTCGTATAATGTAATTTAAAACAACATAAAATTTAAAAAATATATACTCTTTAATTTAAGGAAAATAACATCACAATTAATTGTCAACTCAAACCACTAAATTACTACATATGAAACATTATACATCATTATAAACCAACACCATGTACAACATATATTATAGTAGGCATGCAGGTTCGGTAGTTTGGGTAATTTGGTTTGGGTAGTTCAGTTTTTGAGTAGTTTGGTTTGACTAAAATCTTGCTAAATTGAATTGTAAAAGAGTTCATCAATTCGAATCGGTATCCAGTTAGTTCTTTTTTTAAAAAAAAATTTACCGAAACTAACCAAAGTTTTTGGTTTTGGTTATATTTTGGTAAAAATTTTGGATAACATCGGTTAATTTGGTTGATTCGGTTCAAATTTTTGGGTAATTTTGGGTAGTTCGGTTACTTCATTTCAAAATTTTAGTTAGTTCGGTTTGAAATTCGGTTAACAATTTTCTTTTTTGAAAAACCCAACTAACGGATTACCAAACCTAACCGAACTGAAAACCGAAGTTTTATATAAACTTTCCAAATCGAACCAACTTCTCACCGAACTAACCAAATTTTGGTTTGGTTCGGCGAGTTTGGTTAAAATTTCAATCCCTTTATTATAGCCCAAATCAATTCTACACCTCTATAATATATTATATAATTGCCAATATACATATATATACACATATATATATATATATATATATATATATATTATATCTACATATTATATAACAAAAAATATAAACCAAAATTTTGAAAATCGTATGATATCATCCAAATAATTTAATGAAGATTTAGCAAAATAATATCCGCGATGTATCTAGTTACTTTTAACTCTATGCATCACTGAGGCAATCAAATTTGTCAACGATTTTATTGAAATCTTTGTTCTGTAAGTATATACATGTCGTTCTTAGCTATGTATAACTGATATTTATTTTATTTGTAATCAAAAACATTTCTATGCGTAGCATGAGATCAATAATAGAGTCAATATCGAAAAAGCAGATAGAAGTTAGTTGAGCGAAAGTGATTCTCTGATCCTAGCTACATGACCCAATTAATCAATAAGCCGCCTTTAAGATCGCAAACATGTTGTTACTTCCATGTCAAAAAAAAAAAATGCTACTACCACTTTCCAGCGTTTGAAGCAACTATAACTTTCTGCTAGAAACTAACGATGTCGTGTCCTACTCAAAGGAATGTCTTTAAACTTTTTTGTCTCTAAAACTACCACTGAATCAAACAAACTTTTTTTTTTTTTGCTAAAAAGAATCAAACAATTTTAATAAAAAAGAAACTGATGAACGCTTTTTTTATTTGCTAACAACTCTCTCATTACATTACAGAAATAATATTGAAAGTGTATGCACAACCAATAAATAACAAAACCATTTCTTTCACTTAACAACAAAAGGGAACAAAGAAGAGTATGATACGATCTAAAAAAGGGTCTTGGAAACAGACTTGATGAAGACGCAAAGAAGATGATGCACAAGTGGAAGATGAGCGACATTGAAGAAGAGGAAGTGAAGTGAATCGTTGTAAGAGATGTATTGTTTCTCGTTTCCACGCGACAATCCTTATTTGGTTCACTCCTCTTTGACATTGACCCTTCCTTTATTTTATTTTTGAAAAGAAAACCTGCGAAGAAGAAATTGAGATAATGAGACAAAGTTCTATCGATATGGATATGGAGCATATTGAAAATGTTGAAGCGTTGGGACTTTACTTGAATAATGGGGGAATGTGGCTGAATTTGATGAGCCTAGTAATGGGTAGGAGGTGGAGGAGAGGCGTAGATGTATACTGGAGGTGGGGGAGATTTTACTGGTGGTGGTGGAGAGTTGTAATGGTATGGCGGTGGCGGAGACTTCACCGGAGGAGGTGGTGAATGGTAGTAGTATGGTGGAGGAGGAGATTTGACTGGAGGAGGTGGTGAATGGTAATAATATGGTGGTGGTGGAGACTTTACTGGTGGAGGTGGTGAGTGATAGTAGTATGGTGGAGGAGGAGATTTCATGGGTGGAGGTGGTGAATGGTAAACATATGGTGGTGGAGGAGATTTCATTGGAGGGGGCGGTGAGTGATAGTAGTATGGTGGAGGAGGAGATTTCACGGGTGGGGGTGGTGAGTGGTAGTAGTATGGTGGTGGAGGAGATTTGACCGGTGGGAGTGGTGAGTGGTAGTAGTATGGCGGTGGTGGCGATTTCACCGGTGGAGGTGGTGAGTGGTAGTAATAGGGTGGTGGAGGAGATTTGACCGGTGGGGGTGGTGAGTGGTAGTAGTATGGTGGTGGAGGAGATTTGACCGGTGGGAGTGGTGAGTGGTAGTAGTATGGCGGTGGTGGCGATTTCACCGGTGGAGGTGGTGAATGGTAGTAATAGGGTGGTGGAGGATATTTGACCGGTGGGGGTGGTGAATGGTAATAGTATGGCGGTGGCGGCGACTTCACCGGTGGAGGTGGTGAGTGGTAGTAATAGGGTGGTGGAGGAGATTTGACCGGTGGGGGTGGTGAGTGGTAGTAGTATGGTGGAGGAGGAGATTTGACCGGTGGGGGTGGTGAGTGGTAGTAGTAAGGTGGTGGAGGGGATTTGACCGGTGTGGGTGGTGAGTGGTAGTAGTATGGTGGAGGAGGAAATTTCACCGGAGGAGGTGGTGAATGATAGTAGTATGGTGGTGGTGGAGATTTCACCGGTGGAGGAGGTGAATGGTAATAGTATGGTGGAGGAGGAGATTTGACTGGAGGAGGTGGTGAGTGGTAGTAGTATGGTGGTGGTGGAGGTGAATGGTAATAGTAGGGCGGAGAAGGAGATTTGACCGGAGGAGGTGGTGAATGGTAATAATATGGTGGTGGTGGTGGTGATTTCGCTGGAGAAGGTGGAGAGTGGTAGTAATATGGTGGTGGTGGTGATTTCGCTGGAGGGGGTGGTGAGTGGTAGTAGTAAGGTGGAGGAGGAGACTTCACCGGAGGGGGTGGAGAGTGGTAGTAGTAAGGAGGAGGAGGAGATTTCACCGGAGGGGGTGGTGAATGATAATAATATGGTGGTGGTGGAGATTTTACGGGTGGTGGTGGCGAATGGTAATAATATGGAGGTGGAGGAGATTTAACTGGTGGTGGTGGAGAATGGTAGTACAATGGGGTAGGAGTGTGTGTTGGAGGTGGTGGTGACTTGTAAACATAAGTTGGGGTAGGAGGAGGCGGCGACTTGTAGACGTAGGTCGGAGTAGGAGGAGGTGGCGACTTGTAGACGTAGGTTGGAGTTGGTGGTGGGGGCGACTTGTAGACATACGTAGGGGTTGGTGGAGGCGGAGACTTATAGACATACGTTGGAGTAGGCGGTGGTGGTGATTTGTAGACGTAAGTCGCAGTTGGTGGTGGAGGAGATTTATAGACGTATGTTGGGGTAGGAGGAGGAGGCGATTTGTAGACATATGCTGGGGTTGGTGGAGGCGGTGATTTATAGACATAAGTTAGAGTTGGTGGTGGTGGAGACTTGTAGTAGTAAACCGGAGAAGGTGGTGGTGGAGACTTGTAGTAGTAAGGAGGATGGTAGGGAGCCGGCTTGTGGCATTCTCCGTAAGGTTTCTTAGGTGCATAAGAAAAGGACTTAGCATAAAGCACAACCTCGTACTTTGTCTTTGATTTCACATGGAGTTTAGCACCTTTGTTACCCAAATGGTAACTTGTAGGAATGTTACACGGCGAGCCCTTAGGTGGCGAGTGGAGTTTGGCTGTGCAGACTTCGCCACCATATTTACGGTAGTTGTATCCCTTAACGGTTATTGCGTATTTACCGTTGATTTTTGTCTTCCCGTATGCCTTCACTGTCTTGTCACCGGCCTTGCACGTCACTTCCACCACAGCACCTATATGACAAAACAAATTATTTAAATTTAAACTATCATTTTATATCATTTAAATCGACTTTGCTTTTTCTATCTCTCTGGATTGTTTTAGTCAATAACATATTTTTTTCTTTTCTCCACTAATAAATAATCCAGACTTGCAACTACCACTTCACAATACATATATGCTAGTTTATTTAAATCCTATAAGCCTTTCATCATTCTATAATCATCACGATCATATTTTCTGTAATTAAGTTAGCTAAGATTGAAACACTAATTTTTGAACACGTGGAAGACATAGTTACCTTTGAGATGCTTCTTATCGTGGGACTTTTTGGAGTAAGTCCAGTCATAACATCTGTAACAATACACCTTACCAACAACTTTGAAGACAAGTGGATGTAGCTGTGGGTGAGGTTGAGGGTATGACATCGGAGGTGGTGGCGATGAGTAGTAGTACGGTGGCGAGTACGACTTTGGTGGTGGTGGTGGAGATGAGTAGTAGTAGTATGGTGGAGGGTAAGACTTTGGTGGTGGTGGGGATGAGTAATAATAAGGTGGGGGTGGTGATTTCACTGGAGGAGGTGGTGAGTGGTAGTAGTATGGAGGTGGAGGAGACTTAACCGGTGATGGTGGAGCGTGATAATAGTATGGCGGTGGTGGAGATTTAACCGGAGGAGGAGGAGAGTGGTAGTAGTAAGGTGGTGGTGGAGATTTAACCGGAGGAGGAGGAGAGTGGTAGTAGTACGGTGGTGGTGGAGACTTTACCGGAGGCGGAGGAGAGTGGTAGTAGTACGGTGGTGGAGGAGACTTGACTGGAGGAGGAGGAGAGTGGTAGTAGTATGGTGGTGGTGGAGACTTGGCTGGAGGAGGAGGAGAGTGATAGTAGTATGGTGGTGGAGGAGACTTCAATGGAGGAGGTGGAGAATGATAGTAGTAAGGTGGTGGTGGAGATTTAACCGGTGGTGGTGGAGAATGGTAGTAATATGGTGGTGGGGGAGACTTCACTGGAGGAGGTGGTGAGTGATAGTAATATGGTGGTGGCGGAGATTTCACCGGAGGTGGTGGAGAATGATAATAGTAAGGAGGAGGAGATTTTACTGGTGGTGGAGGAGAGTGGTAATAATACGGTGGTGGAGGAGACTTAACCGGAGGAGGAGGAGAGTTGTATACATAAGGAGGGGGAGGAGACTTCACCGGTGGTGGTGGAGAGTGGTAGTAATAAGGTGGTGGAGGAGACTTCACCGGAGGAGGAGGAGAGTTGTATACATAAGGAGGGGGAGTAGACTTCATGGGTGGTGGTGGAGAGTGGTAGTAATAAGGTGGTGGAGGAGACTTCACCGGAGGAGGAGGAGAGTTGTATACATAAGGAGGGGGAGGAGACTTCACCGGTGGTGGTGGAGAGTGGTAGTAATAAGGTGGTGGTGGAGACTTCACCGGAGGAGGAGGAGACTGGTATACATAAGGAGGGGGAGGGGATTTCACCGGAGGCGGCGGTGAATGATAGTAATAAGGTGGTGGGGGAGACTTAACCGGAGGGGGAGGAAATTTGTATTCATAAGGAGGTGGAGGAGACTTAACCGGAGGCGGTGGAGATTTATACTCATACGGTGGTGGAGGAGAGCTATAATAGTAAGGTTCGGTAGCTATTGCCGAGCCAACGAGTATAGCCAACATGGCTATTACCCATTGACCCCTGGCATGACTCCATGCAGGAGTCGCCATTGTTTAGATCACCGGATAATTTTCACCGGCTGCTAAGGCCTTTTGTGTCCAAATTATTAAAGAAAAAAAGCCTTGAAAATGGTTAGTGTTTGAAGAAGATGAAGAAGAAGTGATTGATTGTATTTCTGCATGGACAAGAGTTGTTTTTATAGTGGACAAACTAGTCGTTTGAGGTGGCCTTTGTTCACAAGGGACCGATTCAATACCTACGTTTTTTTTCTCCTAATTGTTTAGTTATTTTAAATTTCGTTATTAGCTGGCAATTACTGGTTTTGTTATTTTTATAATAAAAAATTAAAATGATTTGGAAATTTCCACGGTCAAGAAAACTAATCTTCAACCAGTCGATTGAAATAAGCCAAAATACTAATTGGCAATTGTAAGTTTAATTAGACATTCTTTAAACTAAATGCTATTAATTATATTCGTTGCTTGTTAAGCTATGTTAATCACAATGACATCTACATAAGTATAATTTATTTTCTACCGACATTCGGTAAATGTTGTCATGTAAATTTAGTCCAAGAAAGCTACTACTCCATTAAGTATCTACCGAGCCTGCATATATACATCATAGAAAGCTTTAAACGTTCTTATAATTTTTTTCAAAGTCATACAAATGGAAGTTATATTAATATATGTACTTAGATTATAACCGGCGCGCACTGAGTTCTTATAATAATTTATTTATAAAATGATTTTAACATTTTGCAACAAAACAATCTTTATTGATTATAAAATGATGAATACAAATGTTGGTCTCTTAAATATATCATCGTTGTTGAAGAGTTAACGTATTACATCACATTTTAATTATTTTTAAGACTTCATATACACAAAAGGAAATTTAGTTTTGCGGCTGACACAAATCACCAATACCAAATAGGCAACATTGATTGTATAATGACGAAAGAGGATTAGGTTTTCTGCTCTCGATTTGCTTACTATTGACTCTCCATAAATATTTCATTTTCTAACTCTATAGAATTGTGCTTTCGTTCTCGTCTTTGTTTCATGGATATGAGTTAAGTTTTTTTTTTAACTTTTTTATGAATTCATCGAATTACATAAGTGTCAATTAAAAAAATTGGACATCTGTAAAAATTAGTTTCACTCAATATACATATCTAAGGATCAAAATTTTGAAAAAAAAAATCACCGGTAAATATTAACAGGTTAGTGCTCAAATCTAATATATCAAGCTGTTATAGAATATAAGTGAAGACTCGAAATATAAATGTTTGTCTAGTATATATTCACCAGCTCGGTCTAAAAATCATCTAATTAGAACAACAAAACAAATTACGTTTTTCACCAGTTCGGGTAATATCTGAATCCGAACGGGTAATATCCGAACCTGAATGGATATCCGAAGATAACCAAACATAATTATACTTAACTTTGTATTTCAAGTTTATTTCTCTCATTTTATTCAAAATATTTATATTAATGATTCTTATTGCTCAAAATTAGA
>NC_027750.1:14380689-14410857 GCF_000695525.1 Brassica oleracea var. oleracea | reverse complement strand
ACACTTAAGTTAAAATATATTTTAAATACAAAAAATTTAAACAATGAATAATTTATTTATTTTTCTTCAAAATTTAAATATCTAAACCCAACCCAAAATATCTGAACCTGAACATAACATACCAGAACCCGACTAGAAATGTAAAAATACCCGAATGGATTCTATACCTTTATACTGAAATACCCGATACGAACCCGAACGCGTATCCGAACGCCCACTCCTACGATATCATCGATAACAAAATTTTTAATGTGAGACTTTTACCATTTTTAGTAATTTATAGTCGTTTTTTAAAATTCAAAATATAACATATAAGAAAAAATCTAATTGTTTTATTATATGCTTACTGTGATTGTTTAATTTTTTTAATAGTATAAAATTAAACAAAAAAAAAAGAGAGGATTAGAATTTTTTATTCAAATATGTATTATTCTTTTTTTTTTTATCAAACAAATACATATTATTCATAATCATTAATTGTCATATATATGTTAACCATATTAGGTAATTCCATAGCATTTATTCAATGAAAGAAACAAATATTCTTTTGTACACTATTAATTAATTTGATAGTTAGTTTAATAAAAAATATAGTATATGTTTATATGGAGTTATGGTCCAACTTATTTTTCTAACAATTCTAAAAATCATTTTTGTGATGACACGTGGCTATGAAAACATGTTGTAATGTTTCATGATTAATAGAAATTTAATGCAACTTCAAAACACACCATTAACAAAAATTAATGCTACTGAAAAAACACACCATTAACAAAACTTAATGCTACTAAAAACATACTGTAACATTTATAGAAGGTATTTAAAACGTTACCAAGCAAAAAAATTGTATAGAAAATGATGATTATAAGTAAAGTCAAATTATGTCCTAAAATGGCTGACATAAGAACCCTTCTCCATCAATAGGAAGACAGCTGGTTTTGAAGATGAAACCGAGTGATACCAAGTTCAATAAAACTAAATTACTATAGACCAAATTAATTAACAGCAACGACTTTGATTTGTGACATATAAGACTGTGATTTAATATATGCTACGTTGCGTACTGTGTGACTCGGTGTATAAAACCGCGTCGACTAGCTTCACACTTCTCGACTGTAATAAACAACACTCCAATCTGATCGTAACAAATATCAATCATACTATGCCATTAAAAAAAAAATCATACTATGCCATATTCATTTTATTTGATTCGACCGCATTGATCTGAAACTACTATGATGTACTTATTCTACTCCATCTATCCACAATATCCATATTTATTTTTCGTTTGAATCATTTTACAAGTTTTTATGTCGTATGGTTTTTTTTTTTAAAAGATTCTCTATGTCGTATGTTTCTTATTCATTTTTTGTTTTTAGAAAAGCCCATGTTCTTATTTTATTTTGAATAGTCTAGGTATACAGTATGTACAATTTATCCATTATGTGCACATAACGATTTATAAGTATAGGGTGCATGTGAAATCTCAATTATAAGAATTATAGCACGTGGGATCAAACCTCAGTGGCGTTGTAGTTTTTTTATTGGTCATTGAGACCTAAACATGGCCAGATGTAATAAATAAATAAATAAAAAATATGAACCTTTTTGAATAAAATTCAGTATATATATCTTTTTACCCATGCCATAATATGATACATAATACTACAGCTAAATTTTTTTTAAACTACAGCTAATTTAATGGAATTATGGCACATCATGGTTTACTTCACGAATTGAACTACCAACACAAGTAAATGTACGTATATATTTTCAAAATTGTAATGTTTTCTTTGTCAAAAAATACGTATATTTATATATTATAGAAAAAATGTAATGTAACTGGTAACTGAATCAAATCATTATATTAGTTCAGAATTAGGAGTCATTCTAATGTAAATTATGAACGCTTTAAGTAGCTAAAACTCCATTTAAAAATATATACTATTATTTTTAGAAATTATGCTGTAACACAGAAACATACATATTTCTATATAGATAAGACAAGAATGGACATAAGTAAAGATGAACAGAAAGAGGGAAGTAATTACGAAATTGTAATCATAAATGTAGGTTGAAAATATTAAATCGTGCAAAGAAACAATACTAATTTACAAAATCATGTTTTGGACCCATATCTTGTATAAAATATTTCTCCCTACAAAAGTATATATATAAATATATATATATATATATATATATATATATATATATGCTAGAAAATTTTCTAAATAAAAGGCTATTGACTGGTCGATTAGTTAGAGCTCATATAGTTAGTTCGAATAATGCTTGTATAAAATACACACATACATGTAACATTATTGATTTCTTCTATTTGCAAAAGTGTGATATTTCTAGAATTTTAACAACATCAATTATTAAAGTCGAAGGGTGGTTAGAACTTTCAAAGAATTAGCAATAAAGCACATGGATAATAAACACTTCTTTTCCAAAAAGATAAATTGTGATACACCAAGGACTCCCATCACCTTTAAAAAAAAACCAAGGACTCCCATAATCTAGTCTAGACCCAAATAAAATTCAAAACTTCTTTCACGATAAAGTGTTTAAATCAATTCTATGCACTTATAATTGCTCACATGTATCAGTCAATTAATGTCCATGTAAAATAGTACATATAACAAACTTTTCAGTAAAATCTATAATGAATATCTCGTTAAAAAAAGATTCGTTGGTAGCATTAGTCGTCGTTGGTAAGTTTAGGGTCACATCAGATAAAAATTAATGTTGGAAATTTGATACCATGATAGTATTATTAATTATTATTTAACATGTATGTTTTCTTTGTAATTTTACCCCATGGGCCAAACTCTAAAATGTTCTAGGTATCATCATATATAGATATTGGTATGAGTATTAATATAGAGTATTATTACTACCCTGTAGTTTTTAATAAGATTAACTTCCCTACAACAATTAGGACCAGTAAACACTTTAAATTGTTATAGGATTCTCTAGTCGTTAGTCAATGTCGTGCCACAAAAAAACTCTGTAGATGTATATTAAAGACACAGAGTTGCAAAACTCTTCAATATTAGTAGCCCACACTCGAAATTAATGTCTGTTGTAATTAAACAATGGTCATTATTCAAATAATATTCGGTCATCACCTGATTCACCTAAACTTTTCTTTACTTATCAATAAATTTGACATTACCAAAAAGGAACTAATGATATTGAAAATGTTGTCTACCATGAGTATTTTCCTGCACTACATTGAAAAAGTCAGTAAAAACGGAGGTCTACTTCATTATTGGAACCGTATTCAGTAATCATCTTCTTGTAAATGAATTCTTCTTTACTTAAATGAAATCTTCTGTACTTACAGAAAACTTCTTTGGTTATTTCACATCCCCAAAAGATAATGAATGTGATTGGGAAATATTGAGTGGAAGGAAACTAAAACGGTAAAAATGTGAGGACAAGTAAAAATGAGAGAGAATAAGGTCGAGTAAAATATATTTCATTTTGTTTGAGTTAAAATAAATTTGTTTGTGTATTATAATATTTTTACAGTAACTATAGGAAATGGGAGAAAGGTTTTTTTACCTGATCGATAAATTTTCAGAATAAATAAGAGTAATTAATTTTTCTCCTTGAATATTTACTTTAAATGTGACATATAGTCAAAGCCGTTAATAATAAGAAAGGGCAATGTTGTGTAGATTAAAAATAATTTTTCGTAACACAAACATGAATACTAATATATATTATACTTTCTCTGTTTCATTTTACTTGTTTTTTTAAATTTGTACATACAGATTTACAAAACATTTAATTTTATATATTTTCAATATAAAAACATCATTACTTATACATCTAACCATATTTCAACTAATAAAATAATTAATAAAAAATTTTAATAAATTTTGCTTCAAAACTTTAAAATAACACTTATTTTGTGATAAATGTTTTTTTCCAGAACAACAACTAATTTAAAATGGAGAGAGTATACTCGCTTCAAGGACGACAACTACAATCAAAACCCTTAACGGCAAAAGAACTGTTATAAAATAAAATAAAACCAAGTAAACACCATGTGTATCGTTATATTCTCATGTCGTTAATCACGGTTTCAATTTTTTAAGATAAAACTACTTTATCGATACGTCAAATAGTGTCTAATAATTCTTTTTCAAAGCAATGATTACCTTTAGTTTCTTATTTCAAATGACTGAACAAGTCGCTATAAAATAATGATATCACTATAAGAATTTGATGTAGCAAGATAAGTCCTTAATTTTGCATGCAGTAGTAAAAATATTGGTATTAAGTAGAATGCATTTTGAATCTTAATATGCTCTAGACGTCTATATGCTAGTGTATTCATTTTGAAGTATGTGGGTTTTTAAAAGATAAACCTTCAATAGATTTCAAATATCGTATCTGTCTTTGTTCGAAGGGAAATTTGGCGTCATGTACATAAGCCAGAAAATATTAAATCCATATATTAGCAAGTGTTTGGCTATGATATATTATATATTATTCTGAAAAAGAGACAAAAAAAAATCCTTAGTTGTACGTGAAAAGAGATGAGATGAAGTTCATCTCTTATTATACAAAACTAATGAAATCGATTCTGAACAATAGTTGAAAAAAGTATATCTGAGAGAAAGAGTTATAGTTTTGGAGACTGTTCGCATAAGTAGAAGAATCAATTTTATGAATAGATAAACATTGAAGGTTCTCAACGGTACGATAACTGAAAACCCAATCACTGATTATGGTAAGTCCGGTATGATTGAATATAATTAGAGGGTTGAGAAATAGTTTCGTTTACAGATCTTTAAGCATATAAAGAATCAAACGATGGATTGAATTGGAGAAGATGAGCAGTAAATTTGTGACATGTTCTATTCTATTTTATAATTAGTATAATATGATATACTTTTATTCTGTTTGTTCAAATTGTTTCCCGTTGTCCATCTCCTTATTATTCTTCTTTACTATTCCACCAGCTCATTGTCTTGTGTTCCATTAATGTCGCCAATCATTGTTTCCTCACCTCCTCCTATCGTCTCTTCTTCTCCTCCAACTTTTATGGTTATTTTGTCTCCTACTTCATCAACTCTGGCGACACTTCCATCAACCCTATGCTAAGGGTATATCCTTATGCACTGCATGATTCTTCTTCTTCTTCATTATTTCAACAACTTTAATTTCGATCACTACATTGCAAATGGACTTTTTGTTTTGTTTTGAGAGAACTATTCTATTATCGACATATAAAATAGATTTGTATCACAATATGTATTATTTTGTTCCTCTCACTTGTAGCACCGCCACCACCACCACTACCAGTTGTTTCATCACCACTGGTCTCCTCTTCCACCACCATCGCCAGCTGTTATCTCCTCAACTCTCCCACCGTCTCTTTTTTTCCTCCACCTCTCGTTTTTCTCCTGGAACTCAGTGCGATACGCCAACTTGATCGATACACCATCCTCACAGTTGTGAGTCTCCCTTAGCGTCGCAGCACAAACATGTGCCGTTGAAGTATTCTCCAGCTTTAACCCGGACCGACTCACGCAATGAGTGATTTTGTGTCATTTACTTTCATCTTACATGAGTCTTATGCACTCAGGTCGTTTATTTTCATCTTACATGAGTCTTATGCACTCACCAATGGTGTTTCTTTTAATTTTCCATGCATATTGTTTAACTTATTTTGTAAACTTTGTTTTATGTCTGCAATTTTGCGATAAAACTAAAAATTGTCTCCTAATACGGTTGTTATGAATGTTAACATTCTCAAGCCGTCAGACTAACTTTGTCCCTTTGAATTGGTTAGACATTGATGACATATACAAAAATGAAGGGCTTTCGTATTTGTGTCGAGTATTCTATATTGTGTTGTAATCATGTAAAATATAGTGACCTAATGGATGAAACGACTTCGTAATTAGTTGACTCATTTGTGGATATTATACTATTTCGTATATAGTATAGTATCACATCTTTAGCATTAGAGCGTCAACATCAAGTGCACGCGCCTAGAAAGAGATTTCAGTCAGATTTGTGCTCAAATTGTCCCATCCGTCGCTTGCATCCGTAGCATGGCTATATTCTTATTTTTTTCCTCTCTTATGAATATACAGCAAAATCACCCTTTCAAAGTGGTTTCACTTTTTTGGCCAGAAACTTAAATAATGTAAAATAGTCACTTTTAACGAAAATTAAATATAAATAGCAAAATGTCTATTAGAATTTTTTTTTACCATTAGACCAATAGTCTAGTCTGTTGGTGTTGGAATTTAAAAACTAGAGGTGAGGAGAGCGTTTAGGTATCCATTCGGTTCCGGTCGAATCTATTCAGGTGTTAGATTTCGAGGTTAAAGATTTCAATCTCATTCATGTATTTATAAATTTTGGTTCGGATTCAGAGTAGATCTTTGCGGTTCGGATTTGAATAACCTGTTTAAATTATTATAATTTTTTTAAAAAACTAAAATTTATATATTACAAATTTCTCAAAATATAAAACCAAAATTTCTCAAATTTCATATATGATATATATTATAAAATCTTATAAGTTATTTTCACAATTTAAAAATACATATATAATTTAATTTCTCAAAATCTAAAAAAAAAAATATATAAATTTTAATAATGTATGTCAAATTAGTTTAGCTTGAATATTTGGATAGAGATTACTCAATAGATATTTCAAATAGTTTTTGTTTTCTGTCTTGTTTAGCTATTTTAGATATTTAATTTTGATTATTTGTATATATTTTAAAGTATTTTGGATAACTTAAAAATAACTTATATATTTGGATATTAAATATGATAATAATTAATATATTTATAAATCTTATTAGGATATATTTGGATATTCGAAATATTTTGGTCTGGGTTAGATTCGATTATGGTTTTTTAAATATCAAAATTTTGAATTTAACTTATTTTGATTCGAATCCGTACAATTTTTCGTATCGATTCAGTTCGGTTCTTCTGATTCGGATTTTTTGCACATCTTTATTAGAAACCAAGCGATACAATATATACATTCGTGCATATACTTAATTATATATCTTCTTTCTAAACATAATTTGTAAATCAAGTTTAATAGCATCTTCGGTTGTACGGATTTGGAAACGTTTATGAATAGGAAACTATCAAAATTCAGAGGATTTTAAACTTAATTTACTTTACAATAGTACTATAATAAGCTATTTTTGACCGATAATAAGCATTTTTGACTAATTGTAAAACGCAACTCAGAGGATTCGTTATCCACAGAGGACAATAAGTATGCCTTGTAAGTTAGATAACTAGATGATAATTTGCGTCGTACGCGAAGCGAGTTTTTTTTACATTTGATTAGAGGTGAGCATTCGAATATCATTTGATTCAGTTCAGTTCAGATCCTTGCGGGTTTGGTTCGGTTTGGATCTTTGCGGGTTTGGTTTGGGTTTGAGTTCGGATAAGATATTTAAATGTTTTTCAAAAATTAAAGTTCATATTTACTTTAAAATTTTGAAAATATAAAAATAAAAATAATATATATAACATATAAATTTGAATAATGTATGTCAAAATACTTAAACTTAACATAAAAATTAATTTAGCTTAAATATTTAGATATGAAATCAATAGATATTTTAAGTAGTTTAGGTATTTTAGTATCGTTTAGCTATTTTAAACATGTACTTATAAATATTTGTATATATTTTCGACTATTTTGGATAACTTAAAAATATCTTATATATTTTGTATATTTTTTTAGATATTAAATTTTAAAATAAGTAATAGATTTAAGTATATAAATCTGGTTCAGATATATTCATATACCCAAAATATTTCGGTTCAGATCATGTTCGGTTCCAGTTCTCTAGATACCAAAATTTTGAACCCATTCGGATATCTACACAATTTTGGGTAAAGTTCAGTACTATTTTTTTGGATCGGTTTTGGTTCGGTTTTTTGGATTTGGTTTTTTTGTCCAACCCTATATTTTCATTATAACAAAACTTTAAACAAAACTAATGATGGTTCATATTGATTTTGGGTATGCAAATTTTTTTAAACCAAAACACATTTTACTATGTACGTGGCCCATTTAGTTAATCATTAAAAATTGTTATAAGTCCATTTAAAGAAAACTATGGGTTGAACTTAAAAAAGTTACCATTTCAGATTGTCAATCAACATTTCCATATAGTCTATGTCGGTGTTGTGACGAATAGAAAATGGGTTAGGATTAGGAAAGCAAATTTGTTGTGCAATCCATGTTCTCGCCAGGTGATTTCAATAGCTTCTAAATAAATCTTCATTGTATCGATCTCTTGTAAGATTTTCGAACAATGTTAATTAATAAAATTTTACACTTGCGAGAGTAGTCAATTGTTTGTCAATTAATATATAGGAGTAATCAAAATAATACCTTTTGTTTATTTATAATATTTTTATGGTAAATAAATCAAAGTAATCATTTTTTATTTATTTTATGTAGTATATAATTAAATTTCAATGATATTGACATAAATATATATCATATTTTAATATAATTATTTATTATAGAGACTTCCTGCTCATATGGTTTTATTAACATTTGTATATTTGATGTAACAAAAAATTTAAACCATTATTCCAAAAATTTCAATGTGATATTTTTTTGATGCAAATTTCAAAACTAAAATATTAAGGTCTCAATACTTTTTAAATGAAAATTTCAAAATTAACATATTTATGTATTTGTAAATGGTACATAGTTTAATTAAACGATATTAAAATAGATATACATATATGGATTATTTAATATGAATATTTATCAAATAAAATTCATATTAATACGACTTTATGATCATTTGTATCTCGTTATAACAAACAAAATTTAGCCGTTGATCAAAAAAATTTCAAAGTGGGATTTTTAATATTTTTCTAAATTTATAGTTATTTTAAAATTGTTATCAAAATTATTTTAATAATATAAAATTAAACATAAATGAGAAAGGATACAAAAATTGTTATCAAATATTTATTATTCATAATCATTAATTTTCATATATATATTAATCATATTAGTTAATACCGTAGCTTTTATTTAAGGAAATAATACAAGCTTCTTATATTTTGAGTTAATATAATGTTTCCTAACAATTGATTTTGGACGTACAAATTATTCAATTGATTTTTATGTTGTTACGTAAACCAAATTGACATCCTAATTAAGTGATACATCATTATGTATTTTTGTAATTAGTACAAAATATAGGTTACAACTTTTTAAATGATTCTCAAATAATATACATGGAATTTTAACCGATATTTTCTGAGCTTGAATAAAATAAATCAACATCATAAAAAACTTGAAATTCGACTGATGTTTACATAATTATACATATATTTATATATATGCACGGACCAACTGAGAGCAAGATATAAATTTGTATAATTCTTATGTGTTGGCTTACCCTAGGGCAAAATTGGTGATATTAGTGTAAACGATATTTTTTCTTGCACCATGTAGAAAAGAAATTTAGTGTTTTCTTGCATCATGTAAAGAAATATAAGCCTTAAAATTTAAAACACATTTAAAAATAAATTTTGTTATTTTTAGATTTTATTACTTGCTTACAATATTTAATTTTAAATTTTAATTTAATAATATGTAAAATTTATGATAAAATATATATTTTTATTTACATTTATATTTAATATATATATATATATATATTTAAAATTATAATCTTGGAAATATTATTTATCTATTTATTTTGGTTAAAATATATTAAATCATATTCTATAAAATAAGAAAAATTTGGTTAGGTGTATAATTATCAAAATCCAAAACTAAATAATATTTCTAAAATTTTTAGATATTAAAAAGAAACTAGTGGTAATTGGAATATAATTATTTTAAAGAAAACTGCATAGATTTTTGAAGATTTTTTTTCTATAAAAATTATAAAAAATATAATTAAACAATATTTTAAATTTTTAAAAATTTAAAAATATTGTTATATTTATATTATTATATTATTTATTGTTATATTAATGATGATTTATGAGTCATTATCATATTTTAAAAACTTATCTAAAATATAAATTAACATTAAATGTAAATATCTATGTTACAATTAGATTCAAGCCATGTCATAGTTAGTAGTATGACAATCATTTTTATTTCAAAATCAATGTGTTGATAATACATCGCAACTCATTTCTTTAATAGTGTTTAGAGCAAAAAAAAAAGATGTTAGAAAAGAGCGAAAATGAAAATGTTAGGAAAGAGTGGAAAATAAACAAATAACATTATTCTAGTTAAATGTAGAGTGTGATTGGATGGTATCTATACATTAAAAAATTACTCTGAACTTTAATTTACTCCATGCTAAAAGTTTACCACTTAGGTAAATCATCATTATGAAATATTTACTCTATGTAGATAGAGTGAAAAAAAAGAGTGAAAAATACTCTAAAATTTTCCTTTTGTATTTTATAGAGAAATAATTTACTCTAATTTTTTATTTACTTTTCTCTTTCCACCCATTTTGTATTACTCCACTTTTAACCATTTTATTTCTTCTATGTTAAGCTACAACTATATATAGACATGCGCTATGCGCGGACATTGTTTTACAAAACCTTCATTAAAATTATTCATATTATATTACACAATATACAAATTTGTCATTTTTTATTTTATATTATAAAATATGTGGATATATATATATATATTGACATCTAAATAACATTTTTTCTTTACATGTATAGAAATGATTTTTGTTATAATATATGAGGTGGATGTTCGGGTACCCATTCGGGTTTGTTTCGGTTCTATTCGGGTTTTAGGTTTTCGGGGTTTAAAATTTCATCCCCATTCGGGTTTTGTAGATGTAGGTTAGGGTTTGGTTCGGATCTTTGCGGGTTCGGGTTCAGATAACCTATTTAATTTTTTTTAAAAAAAATTAAAATTCATATATACTTTATTTTCTCAAAAACTAAAATAAAAAATAAGATATTACATATAAATTTGAATAATTTATGCCAAAATACCTAAACCTAACATATAAATTAGTTTGACTTGAATAGAGATTCAATAGATATTTCAAGTATTTTGATGTTTTGAGTATTGTTTAGATATTTTAGACATTCAACTTTGACTATCTATACATATTTTCAAGTATTTTTGGACATTTATTATAGATTAAATCTAAAATTAATTAATGTATTTAAGTATATAAATCTATTTCGGATATATTCGCATACCCGAAATACTTCGACTCGGATCGGGTTCGGTTTCGGTTCTCTAGATACCAAAATTGTGACCCGTTAGGATTCTTAACGAATTTCTGTTCGGATTCAGTACTACTTTTTCGGATCGGATTCGGTTCGGTTCTTCTAATTTGGATTTTTTCCCCAGCCCTAATATATGTTGCACATATATGGTGTTAGTTTATTATGTATAATGTTTCATAAGTAGTAATTTAGTGACTTGACTTTGATATTAATTTTGATATTTTCAGTAAACTAAAGAGATTATTTTGTTGAAATTTTATATTATTTTAAATTATATTATACAAAATAATTGTTTTTAATTAATTTAATTATTTAATGGTTATAACAAAAATAAATTTGTTTGATCTAATTTATTAATTTTGAGTTTCATTACATTTTTGTAACATTGTAAGTATAAAAGTGCATGCTTAATTGTGCTCTAGAAATTTCATATTATACATTATGATTATTTTTTTTTAGAAAAATGAAAATGAATATTTTATTAAATATATCAAAAAATTTATGGGATTTATTTTAGTTACTTTTTGGTAAAATATACACATTTGGCCCAACAATGGAATATAGATGGGAGCTTGGTACATAACAAAATCGAAATTTAAGGGAAGAAATCTTGAAAATAACTAATTCACTTTTAAAATCTAATAGTTTAATAGTCTAAATGGATATGGTCCAGAAGATTACGTAGTGTTGATTTGATCTAATCTATAAAAATGTTGTTAGATATTCTGCTTAAGTGATTTTATATATGTAGATCTTTATTAGATATACACATAAATTTTTGAAATACAATATATATATCAATGTACCCGTTTTTATTAAACTTACGTATTTCATATAAATGTATTACTTTAGCTAATCTTATAAACAATAGATACCATATATAAAGATTTGTCTTATGTGTTATGTACCATATTAAAAAAAATGTTTGTAATGTAATATTTTACAAAAAATGTTAGTAATGTAACAGATGAAACGGATATAAACTTGCATGATTTTGGATACAATACATTCAAAATTCAAAACTAACTATGTTCTGTTCATAATATCAGGTTAGATTTAAATAAAAGTTGTATCTAATCTGTTAATTTTGTGGTAGATGATTAAACGGTTTACTATTCAAACCAAACGGTTTACTATTCAAACCAAACTTCAGTCTTGAGATGTTGGAATGTTTACTATGATGACAGATGGTCAAATATGAATTGTTCTAATTATGGTGTATTGAAAGTGCAGTTCGTGAACTGAAGATAATCAAATATGATTTGTATATTAAGCTGATGTACACTTGTAGTCAGTATTTGAAGTGATCGTATAAGCAGTGCCGGTCCGGATTTTACCGACGCCTAAAGCGGATTCAAAAAATGATGCCCCTCAAAAATCTTACTAAAAGTTTTACATAACAAAAATATACCAAATATTATAAATATATAAGTTGCTATCTAAAAATAAATTTAATCTCTTATGGAACATAGTTAAATTTTTTGGTTTTTTAAGAAGTTAGATTTTTATTTATGCAGAAATAACTTTAATCAGAATTATCAAACGACTGTTGAGATAACAACCATCATTTTATAATTCCAGCATCTTTACAGGCACAACCTTAGCAATTGTATTTGATAACATTTTATAATTTAGTTCTATGTTATAATAGCATTTTACCCCCAAAAGTTAATTCATAAAATATAGCTAAACATGTTAATATCAATTATTTCTTATCAAATTTTCTTGAGTTCTATAACAATTTTATGTTTGTTTGATTCAGAAGTTTCTTAAAAAACTACAAGAACTTATAAAAAAAGAAAAAAAAAACAATTATTTGGGAGATGCAACTATTCTAACGTAGAAGATAAATCACAATGAAACGTGATGAGCAACTGGGAACAGAGAAATAAATATTAGAAGAAAAAAACAGCAAGAAGATAAATTATCTTATGTTAATAAAGCAAAAAAGAGGTTTTTTAACTTTTATCCCCTGTTCGAAAACGCGCTCCAGGCGGCCGGAAACTCGCCGGAAAGGCGTGAGGCGACGGCAAACCGTGGCGATTTGCACTGATTCGGCCAGTTCCTCAGATTTTTTTTTAAACACGATTGTTTTGTAGGTTGTAAGCCCAGAATCACCTATTATATCATAGATCTGTGCAATATATGTTCATATCAACAATTTTCAACCAAAAGCATTATGAAATCGTGAAAAAAAAGGGGAAAAAACGGCTGTAAAATCGCAGGTTGAGAGATTGAAGACGAGGGTAGTTTTGTCATTTCAGCATTAATTAAACCTAGTTCCCAAAAAAAAAATCGAAAATGGCTGTACATACACTCGAACCCGCGACCTGTGTGACTTTTTGAGGTGGGCAAACCACTAGACCACGAATAACCATTAGTATTGTTACACATATTTAATATATAACATTAAATATATATAAATGCCCTAAAACTAATCCCCGATTAATCCCCGGATAATCCCCGATTTTCTCATTATACGCTAGGCCCAATCTGAGCGTACGAGGAACGCCTAGCGAGTTCTTGAACATTGCTTTTATCTAACAACAACTCATTAAATACGAAATGCATAATAAAGGAAACTAGGATTGTTATTATGAAAAACCTCCGTATCTTTCAGTGAATCAATTGTTATTATTATCAGAAATGAAAAAAGAGGAATAGGCAAAGGGGTAGATTTGAACCCGCGACCACACGTTAAAATGATCAAGAACAACTCAAACCACTGAGCTAAAGTGAAACTTGAATATACAGGCGCCCCTAAATTTTTTGTATTCTCTGGTGCCTAAAGCCTTTGCTTTATGGGCTTTACCCCAGGGCCGGCCCTGCGTATAAGCAGAGAAAACCAACGTTTAGCGAACTATTGTTTTGGCAATGTCAGTTTATTGGTTCTAATTGAAAATTGTATTGTTATTGTATAAGTACATAACAGAAGTATGATTTGTGTAACGTCGGTTTCAATTAAGTAACTTAGTTGATATAAGGATATCTTTTAGGAAAATTTGATCGCATAACAATAGGAACACACGAAACAAAGATTGTAACCATTGCATATTCTATGCTACGATATAGTCGCTATATTTATGTATAATGGCAAAAATACCCAACATGCGCTTGAAAAACGTTGGGCCCACCACTTTTTCCAATTGCACTTACCCCTGGCAACTGAACAATTTCTTCTCCCGTTCAACACTCAACAAAGCAACAACGAAGACGGATTTGGAGAAAGTTCACCTTTGTTTCACCTGTGAAACAAGCCGGACTATTTCTCATATCGTTGTGGGTTAAAGCGTGAGGCAACACTACTTCGAATTTTGGGTACAAAAGGCGGTGGTAAGTGTCGTTGGCGGCTCCAATTCAGAGGAGAAAAGGAAGACATCATGGGAGGTAAGTTTGATTTCATAGCATTATAGCACCCAGTTTCATTATTCGAGAAAATCTGATCGGGTTTTTGAAATCGATACCTCCCTAGCCAATATATTGCAGATCTGTGGTTGAGGGGTGAACGACTTCGGAGTATAAAGAAAGGTACTTTAAAACTGTTTCACCGTTCGATCATACAAGAACAAATTAATCTTCTAAATTACTAGACTATTTGCTAAATATAAGTAGTATTCTGCATATTTGGTAACTTGTCTTTGGCCAAGTTCTGTGAAGTTATGTGTTGCATACAAGCTATCCTTTTGCTTTATATTTGAAGTATATCATGGTCCATGTTTGTATTATGTATTGTCAATGCTACGAATAAATTGTATAGCCTAAAATTCAGCAGATGTGGCCCAGTGACTATAATATTATCACTGGTAATGTAGTATTCCTTGACATGGTCAGCTAATGAACATTTGACCAATTGCCAGATGGCCTAGTTATGTTGTTGCATTTACTTTCTCTGTGTCTAATGTACATCCGGAAATGGGTTCATTGATATAATAATCTTGATATTTTTTTATAATGTATGAAAATTGTTTATTTTGATGTAAAGAGATACATACTAGATGAGCAAAGTATGTAGTATAGTCACCATGGTGTCAAAAAAATGGTTCGATTATAGTCTACAAGCTCGGTGTGTCTCTTAGAATAGTTTACTATGCTATATGATATATGTGCATAGTATAAAAATATATGTTGAATTGAACATGTCGTGATATATGTGACCATATTATATGCAATATAGAATAGTTGAAACTGTAATCAAGTTGGTTTGTAAGTTTAATATACAGTGATTCCATTTCGCAGGTTTAACGTCTGTTGCAACGCTTGTTCTCATTGACCTCAATGCCAATCAGTGCATGCACCAATGTGCGACCCTAACAGAAGAGGCATTTTAAACTGCAGTTATGCCATATGCAATTGAAGCCTTCTCCACATTTAACCCACACCAACTCCCGTAATAATCAACTTGCTGCTTCCCATCTGTTTAACTTTCTTCAGATGAGACTTGGAACTTATCGAATTTTCTTAACTTTTCCCTAAGCGCGGACTTTGGACTTCTATGTCCTCCGAATTTCTTGTATTATTTTGGATTATATCTTATTTTCAACTAAGCGCAACATATTTATTTATCCTTAGCCATTACCAAAGTTTGATAGTCTTTATATGTCAGTACCACATAATGCAAATAGAAAGACTATTACCTTACTAATGTAGTATAGTATCGGTCAACTTGTTTGTACAAAGACATCTGAATCTGATGCCATACTATATTTAATATAGTATAGTTGCATGTCAGCGTTTTTTCATACAAGTACATGCGTATATATATGTTCCCTCCATCGATGATGTCATGTTCCCATGTAGCTCATGCCTCTTATTTTGTATTTTGCTCACAGCCTCTACGAAAAAATCTCCTTGGTTGGTTGACTATATGACCATATTATATGCCATATAGTATAGTCTTTTGACCTCGGGTTTGGTATAAAACAGAAAAAAAAATTTCTCTAACATTAGAGTCTGATTATTTGGCCCTCATTAATTCACAAGTTTTATCTCCTATTTCATTAGCCATGTACATTAATATACTTAGCTGTTTACACTGCTCGTATACATTTGATTCACCAACTTTCATTACCTTTATTTGCATTTGATATATGTGGGGTTCCATATTGAATCCGGTTAACTTTCTCCCTACACATACTCAAGTTTCTACAGCTCGAACTTAAATACCATATGTTTGTTTGATTGTGCGGTCATCCTCCATTGCATGAATCATACTCGTGTTATTGTATTTTTGTTTCTTGTCTGCCCATACTATATTACATATAGTGTATATTTATATAGCAGAGACTAACATGAGTAACACGAACACCATGGTTCTTGTTCGGGAAATGTTGATGGTTTAAATTTATTAAGTTAGTGGTTAGGATATAGAAGTGAGTATAGTTTTTGGTACAACACAATTAATCACATGGGTTCTCCTTTATGTATGCTTGCCCACGCACACGCGCTTGGAGGGTTCTTTTCGGCAATTTTGGACCAAACCAGTCTTTTTTGTGAGTCCGAACAGTGGTATGAATATATTCTTCATTTTGTTGGCTCTTATGAATATGAGGCAAATTCTCCCTATCTTTTATGATACACATGTATAATAATTAATAAACTATATCTCGTTGCACAGATTTTTGTTTTCATTTATTTTTATATAAACATTTTGTTTTCAATTCTAAATTGGTATATATTATAATATATATGTGTCTATCGGTTTTTAAAACATAATAAGTTTACGGTATATTTTTTCATTGAATAGATTGTTTCAAACTTTCACATGTATTTGTATCTTCTTCTATATATATATTTTCGGATTATTATTTCATTATTAAAATCGTAACTATATATATAAAGATTAGTAAAATATTGTTTTATTGACATATTCAAAGATATTGTAACATTTCACAAATTTAGAAGTTATTTTTAAAATTAAATTTTTCGCTTCATAGATTTATATTATCAAGTAAATAATTAAATATTTAGTTTTTGTTTAATTTTTAAAATAAACTATATAGTTTAAAATTTGTTTTCATTGGTTTAAGGTAGTAATGATTAATCATTGTTAGATAATATGATTTTTATTATTTAAAAAAAATCTTTATGATTTTAAAAGTTAACATCGACAAATATTTAAATATTTAACATATGGAGGTATAGTATTACAACATTAAATTATATCTATTTAATTTATATTATCTATAAATCCTATGGATCATCTATTGTTTAAATTCAATTATTAATAACCCAATAAAAATTTCTGGTATGCTCAAAATTTAAATGATAAGATTAGAGATTAAATGTAACATGATTTTCTAGGAATAGGTTCATTAGGTCCATTTTTAAAAAAAATCACACATGAATCAATTGTGACTTCTGTTTTAAAATATAAGATGGTTGAATCTAGAATAGGTGCAATTAACAACATTTTTTTTTTTTTGTAAACTTCCAATTAACAACATTTCCTAGTAGATAAAAATAAGACCCTAAATTAGATTTTCTATTTAAACAATAAGTAAAAGTGAAAAATATATTCCATTTGATTGGTAAGTTTCTAATGGAATTTAGAGTAAATTTAAAATTAGTGTAATAAGTTATGCTAAAAAGGTTTTCCAGTCACACTCTAGTACATTTTTTTTTTAGCAGCAAACGGCTATTCTATTACTCAAACTTGAGGTGGTCTGAAAAGTCAGACCGGAATAGAACAATCAATAAAACACAAAGGTCTATGTAAAGAGCAACCAATAACACTCTAGTACATTGGATCAAGGTATACGTGTATATATATATATATATATATATATATATATATGCATATGATATTAATGTTTGCCCAAAAAAGTATATATATATATGTACTGATCGTTTGTAGAATTTAAAATATATTTTTTTATTTTAAATTTTGAAGAAAAAAAGCACTTTCTTAGCAGTTCAAGATTTAGATTCTAGTTTTTGTTTTTCTTTTTCCAAAATATATTTTATTTATCAATCATAATTTTTGAGGTTCAGATTGTAACTTTGTTAATATATTATTGTCTTTGATGTAAGGAAAAATGCGATAACTACAAGTCTCCACCAAACGGATTTTTAGTATACGCTACCTCGCACTCTCACATGTTATCGAATTCGTCTTTTATTGAGAAATTCATTTCAAAGTTAGAATAGTGCTTGATATTATGCTTATGATGAACCACCTCAGAAATACGTTTTATACTATCCTATCCTTTCTACGAAAAATAGAAAAAAAAAAGACCACAAAAATGAGAATACCCTTCCAAAGTATAAATTAATAAATAAAATTTGACAAAAGAAAAATTGATAAATAAAAATGTACTTCTTCCGTAAAAAAAAATTGTTTCAAAAAGATACATATTTTGTATTTCAATGCATATTTTATCAACTAATAATTATTAATTGCAAATTTAAAAAAAAACTTAATTGTACTTTTTAAATTCTTATTGATTTAGAATTATAGAAAAAAAAATAATCACATGTTTTATTAATATGCATGAAAAATTTAAAATATATATCTTATTGAAAGAGATGAAGTATTTCAGAACTCGGTACAAATATGACTCGACAATCAATACAAAACAATGATGGAAGTATTGTGCTCAACCAGATCTGTGAAGACAAGATACATTTTGATGCTCACTTCCACAATGATTAATTGTAACATCACATGGCTACGTTTCTGTCAAAATCATTCTTGTTTTAACCTGTTACTTCATTTGGCTGACTTGACTATTGTTGCCAAAATCGCCAAACAATGAGCAGCCAGCAATTATCAATATCTTTTTCCTGGTTTCCAAATATCATGTGTATAATTTCTTTTGGAAAAATTTAAACCAAGAATCAAAATTTGTAAGGAAAACATATTACTTTTTCAATATTAAAAAAAACCCTAAAACTTTTTATAAAGCTAATGAATAGTTTTTATTGCAAAGTTAGTGTTTAGAACATTTCCAGTGGTTAATTTCATTTTTTATTTTCAAAAGTTTAGTTTTAGAAAAATAAAGATAAAAAAGAAACATTTACTTCTTTTGTTCACTTCATTTTCTCTTTACAAAAATATTCCGAATAGATTATATCTCCAATTTGTCATCAATTGGTAATATTTTTTCACTTTTTCGTATTTACTAACTTTACTCTATTATTTTATTTTAAAAATAATTCAACATAATTACTGTTTAATATAAATTAAACTATAAAAATATTACATAATATAAGCAGAAAAAAATTCAACATATTTTATAAAGAAACACCATATATATAATTTTTATATAAGTAATTAACAAAAGCGTTTTGAAGTAAAAAAAATGTGTTTATTTATCTTTGATTCTTCTTTAGCAAACTAAAATTTTTAGAAATGAATATTTTCATGCTTTTCGATATAAATATCTAATAAGATGAAACTAATAATTGAAAATAACATTAATTGCATAATATTAACATATATAATTTATTTTGGCAAAAGAAGAAATACATACAAATTAAGGACCAATTTATAATTTAAAAAATACATCTTAAGAAAAATCCATCTTAAAAAAATCCATCTTAAAAAGTGATTATGTGAACAATATATCTTAAAATTTAAAGAAATACTATTCATTACTTTATTCTAAACAAGAAAATATAACTGAAGTAAAAAATAAAATAAAATAAACAACATAATAAAAAGTCATAACAAATCCTGTAGCTACTTGTACTAAAAAAACAAGTAAGGGTAATTCCTCCTAAACAATAAAATATGTTGACATGTGGAGGAACATATTTACTAGTTATATCGTCTGCAATCGCTTGAATCTCAAGTCGTTCTTCGAACTGTTACCGAGGCTTTTGCTTCTGTTCAATATATAATGACTGAAGCTAACTTCGGTTGGTTAATCCGATCAGTTCATCGATGGTCGGCAAGTATGATGGTCCTAATGATGATCATGCATGTATTTCGTGTATACCTCGCCGGTGGTTTTAAAAAACTTCGCGAATTAGCAATACATTCTTAAAATGTTGGTATTTATATGAATAACTTTAACACAAAAAACATTATTGTACCTATTCGATTTCAAAAACAAGATGATGAAGTAACGAAATTTAAATATTGAGTTAAAAATAGATTATTTTTCAAAAAAAGAAGAAGATCATATTATACATTAATGTTGTACAAAGAAACTACCATGAGTCATTCATTTTCTAATGGTGCTTTTAACAATAGGCCGGGAGACCCACGGTGGCGTAATTTAGACAGCAGCCTCCAACAACTAACTTAGCCCTTTCCTCGTATGTCGTGTCCTTTTCTTCATTTGTTTTGTTCTATGTTTTCTTGCGAAACATATATAATAAAATATTCACAACTGTTTTGCTTGTTTTTTTCTAATTAGAATATTGAATGAATGATATAGAATGGTGGTATTACTTTATCATGGCCTAAGCTGCTTTATCTTGGAATTTGCTCCTAGTAAGATGCTCTTATAGGGATCAATAAATATCTTTGCATAAAAAGAGTAGATTCATTAAGATCAGTTAACTGAAAAGTTTTGGAGATTAACCAGTTGATGAGAATGTCCACGGGTGAATCACTTATATATGCGGATAACACGATATTGTTCCTAAATATTGAAGAACGCATATAAAGTTCTTAGATGCCTTCTCCTTTGGTATGAACAAGCCTCCGGTCAAGCAATTAACACTGCAAAGTCATCAATCTCCTTCTCAAGACGAACTCCTCCTCGGTTAAAAGTGCTAGTGAAATATTCTCTTCAGATCCAAAATGAGAGAGGAGTAGACAAATACCTAGGACTTTTCGAGCATTTCGGGCATAGGAAGAAAGATATATTTGCGTCGATTGTGGACATGATCAAGCAAAAAGCAAAAGGATGGTCAAATAGGCTCCTCTCCACAGCTATGAAACTAGTCATGCTAAAGAGTGTCTTAAATGCAATTCCTTTTCATGTTATGACTTGTTTTAAGCTTCTGGTGTCTCTTTACAAGCATATTCAGTCTTGGATTACAAGGTTCTGGTGGGATTCCAATTCTGGAACAAAAAAAATGACAAGGGTTTCTTGGGACATGTCACAAACCAAGTCAAATGGAGGACTCAGGTTTAGAGATTTTCTGTGTTTCAACGACGCCTTCCTTGCTAAATTAAGCTGGAGACTATTGCACAATCCGTCATGCCTCCCAGTAGCGAATCCAAACTGATTTCTGACTGGGTGCACACAGTATAAATTTACGAATGATAATATGTGTTTATATAAAATTAGGCTAAGAAACACACTATTTTAAAAAATATTATGGGTGCATGTGCATACCCTCTCTCCTTACTAGCTTCGCCCCTGATGCCTCCTCTCTAGAATCCTATTCGGGAAGTATTGTCAAGCCGAGGACTTTTTACTATGTCCAGACAGAGCGACGAAGTCACATGGCTGGCGATAAATTTTGCTGGGAAGGGACCTGCTAGTGCGGAATATGTGATGGTCCGTTGGTGACTGGAAGCTGGTCAAAGCATGGAGCGATCCATGGCTCAATACATCTAGCCAATAAATGGTTATATGCAAATATGATTATATATTAATGGAATAATTTTTTTTCAAAATAAATAATGTTATTATCTAATAATATTTTGATGGAATAAAAAGGGAATTGTTATGTTGTTAGGATTTTATTATGCAAATATAAAAAATAATCTAAACAATTTCTTTAGGAGACGGTCTATTTTAAAATATCACACATGAAAAAAAGTCATGACTTCTATTTTAATAGTATAGATAGATAGATAGATATGGAGTTGACTATTCTATGTAAAATTATTTTAGTTGAAATTTCATTTTATGTATCATCACAAAAGAGCAAACATATGACAATAAGATATTTATAAGCAGTTGTAACAAATTAAATAAAATATTCTTACTGTTTCAACAATCAACATAAATTAAAATATTACATTAATTTCCTGTAAGGACATTTTTGTTTCACCTATAAAGAAGTTAATCATTAAATGTTATGTGTGGGTCTATTTTACGGTTAATATATATATATATATATATATATATATATATATATATATATATATATATATATATATCAAAGAGACTTGTTATAAAAAAGGTCCAAAATCCAGTAAATATCTTTAACGGTCTAACACTGTTCGATTATCTCTCTCTCTTCTCACCATTCTCTCTCTCTCTTTTACGGGAGAAAAAGAGATGAGAAGCTTCACTTGCGATTCAATCTTATGATTGAATCGATTCTTTTGGGTGTAAATATTTTTGCGTTAGGATTAAACGGTTCGCTTAGTCAAATCTAGTTCCTATTATTAAGGGATATTTGCTTCAGTTTTAGTAATTGATTCAGTCTTGTTCGTGTTCCTCATTCTTAGGAAGTAGTTGAAGTCCACGTTTGTGGCACGTTGTACTCAGGCTATATATTGAGCCTTCCCCTTTCTCAATTTTAAGCTTGCAGTTTCAGTTATTGACTTCTCTATACTTTACATTTGGTATCAGAGCAAAATCGAGAGTGAAGAGAGAAATGATGGCTGAGAAAGAGAGTGTGTTAAGCATCCCCAAGTTCGATGGAGACTATGAACATTGGGCCATGCTGATGGAGAACCTGTTGAGATCCAAAGAATGGTGGAGTCTCATTGAGGAATGGATCCCATAACCGGCTCGGGGGACAGTACTCAACGGCCAATAACGAGCATAATTGGCAGAGATGAAGCTCAAAGACCTGAAGGTGAAAAACTACTTGTTTGCTTCTATCGACAAAACCATCATAAAGAAAATCTTGCAGAAGAACAACTCCAAAGATCTCTAGGATTCCATGAAAGGCCAAGTTTCAAGGAAATGAACGTGTTCGTAGTGCTCAGTTGCAGAGGATGCGAAAAGACTTTGAGATCTTATAGATGAAGAACGGCGAGAGTGTAACATAGTACTTTGTTCGGGTGATGCTTGTCGCCAATGACATGAGGAACTTGGGAGAAGACATGCATGATAGCAAAGTGGTGGAAAAGGTGTTGAGAAATCTATCTGAGAGTTTCATATATATAGTGTGTGTGATAGAGGAATCAAAAGATATCAAAAATATTTCGATTGATGAGTTTCAGAGCTCGCTACTTGTTCATGAACAAAAGTTCAAAAAGAAGGAGAGTGAAGAGCAAGTGCTCAAAGTCAGTGAAGACATGGGGTCAGGACGAGGAGAGAATGGTCGATAGGAAGAGGTGAAAAATCGAGGAGCCTTTGGAGGAAGAAGAGGAGGAGCAAGCAGAGGCTCCTTCAACAAAGCCATGGTGGAGTGCTACAAGTGCCATAAGCTAGGACATTTCCAAAACGAATGTCCTGACTGGGAGAAAGGAGCGAACTATGCAGAGTTTGAAGGCTTAGAAGACATGGTTCTAATGGCACAAGTGGACGTGAAAGATGTTGAGCAAATATGGTTTCTGGATACAGGATGTAGCAACCATATGTGTGGAGAAAAAAATGGTTCAGTGACTTGGAGGAAGGCTACAAACATACAGTCAAGCTGGGAGACAACTCAAAGATGTTAGTAGTGGGAAGAGGCAATGTTAAACTTGAGACTGAAGGAGCATCACACATCATCACGAATGTGTACTACATTCCAGAACTGAAGAACAACTTGATAAGCATTGGTCAGTTGGTAGAGAGAGGAATGTCGGTTCTTATTCAGAGAGAAGCATGCAAGTTGTATCATCCAGAGAGTGGGTTGATCATGAAATCGGTCATGACGTCCAAACGAATATTTGTGATCAAAGCAAAGATGATGGCACAAGACTTGACTTGCTTCAAAACGTCAACAGAGGACGCAACACACTTATGGCATTGCAGATATGGGCATTTGAGCTACAACTCGCTAAGAAAGTTGCAGTCCAAAAGTATGGTGAGAGGTATACCCGAAATCAAGGTGCCAAGCAAGCTGTGCAAAAACTGCATAACTGGGAAGTAACAAAGGGAGATAATACCAAAAAGGAGCACATGGAGGGCATCACGACAGCTGCAACTGATTCACTCAGATCTGTGTGTGCCAATAACACCAGAATCAAGCAGCCACAAAAGGTGCATAATCACCTTTATTGATGACTTCTCACGAAAATGTTGGGTTGATTTTCTCAGTGAAAAGTCACAAGCTCTAGATGCATTCAAGAAGTTCAATGCTGGTAGAAAGGGAAACTGGTCTACTGATTAAGTGGGTAAGATCAGACAGAGGTGGAGAATATAACTCAGGAGAGTTCAAGGAGTTGTGTGAAAGTCAGGGGATACAAAGGCAACTAACTGCAGCGTTCACACTGCAACAAAACGGGATTACTAAGCGAAAGAACCGAACCACAATAACATGGTTAGGAGTGTGTTGATCGGGAAAAAGGTACCTAAGCTCTTTTGGCCTGAAGCAACGATGAGGTGTATCCATGTTCTGAGTCGCAGTCCGGCTGCAGCTATTGATGGAATTACAGCGGAAGAAGCTTGGAGTGGAAAGACTCCACTTGTTGACCACTTCAGGTTGTTTGGGTGTATTGCTCATGCACATATACCCAAGGAGAAGAGAAAGAAGCTAGATGATAAGAATATCAAGTGTGTCCTATTTGGGTTAAGTGAAGAATCCAAAGCATACAGATTGTATGATCCAGTGGGAGGTAAAATCATCATAAGCAGAGATATAGTGTTTGAAGAAGATGCTGAATGGGAGTGAAAGAATGAATCAGAAGAAGAATATAAAGAGTTCTCATAGAATGATGAAGATTCTACAGAAGAGACAGAACCAGAAGCTGATGCAGGAACTGGAACTGAAAACAATAGTGAATCCAATGCAATTGGCTCAAGCGTACAAGAAGGAAGAAGAAGAAAACCGCCAACATGGATCCAAGAGTATGTGAGTGGAGAAAACCTTTTTAAAGATGAAGAAGAAGGAATAGAGAACTTTGTTTTCTTCACTGAACTTGGCGATCCATCATGCTATGAGGAAGCTGTAGAAGACACCAGATGGAGAAAAGCTATGGATCAAGAAATTGATTCCATTGAGAGAAATGAGACATGGGAGTTGTGCACTCAACCGGCTGGAGCAAATACAATCAGGTGAAGTGGATTTTCAAGACCAAGCTGAATGATAATGGTGAGATTGACAAGTGCAAAGCTCGTCTATTGCAAAGGGGTATGCACAAAATTATGGTATTGACTACACTGAGGTTTTCGCTCCAGTAGCTAGATGGGATACTATTATAGTGATTCTTGCTTTGGCTGCTCAAAAGGGTTTGATGATCTATCAACTTGATGTGAAGAGTGCCTTTCTCCATGGAGAGCTCAGTGAAGAAGTGTATGTTGATCAGCCACAAGGATATGAGAAGAAGGGGCGTGAAACCGAGGTATACAAGCTCAACAAAGCTTTATATGGGCTCAAACAAGCTCCAAGAGCTTGGTATAGCAGGATTGAGGGTTACTTCACAAAGTAGGGGTTTGAAAAGTGTCCACACAAACACACACTTTTCGTAAAAGTTGACCAAAGGTAATCTGCTTATCATGTCTCTATACGTCGATGATCTGATTGTGAGAGGAACTAAGGCGAGTATGGTTGAGGAGTTTAAAGCCTCCATGAAGACAGATTCGACATGTCTGACCTAGGAGAAATGAGGTACTTTCTTGGAGTGGAGATCACTCAAGATGAGACATGGATATTCATGTGCCAGAAGAAGTACGCTCGTGAGAGCTTGGAGAGGTTTAAGTTGGAAGACTGCAACTCAGTTAGGAATCCCATTGTTTTGGGAACCAAACTGGTGAAGGAAGATAGATCAGGGAAGGCAGACGCTAGTGTATACAAGCAGATGGTGGGAAGTATGATGTACTTGGCTGCTGCAAGACCTGATCTAACGTATGTTCTTGGTCTGATCAGTAGGTTTATGGAAAGTCCTACGCAAATTCATATGGGAGCTGTGAAAAGAGTACTTCAGTATGTTAAGGGGACGATGGACTTAGGTGTTCACTACAAAAGGAACAGGGAGCAGAACACTTGAAGCCTACTCATACAGTGATTATGCGGGTGACTTAGACAGAAGGAGAAGCACATCGGGTTATGTTCTGTTCTTAAGCGATGCAGTCATCTCTTGGTCATCTAAGAAAAAACTGGTGGTTACATTGTCCACCACATGAGCTGAATTCGTAGCTGCAGCAGGGTGTGCTTGTCAGGTGATTTGGATGAGAAGAATATTAGAAGAAATTGAGCTGTTGCAGAAGGAAGACATGATCATATACTGTGACAACATGTCCACTATCAAGCTCTCTAAGAATCCAATGATGCATAAGAGGAGTATGCACATATATGTGAGGTTTCATTTCCTCAGGGATCTCACAAAGGATGGAGTGGTTGATCTGGTTCACTAACGGAGGAGAAAGTTGCAGATATCATGACTAAGCCCCTGAAGTTGGAGACCTTAGAGAAGCTGCATGGAATGCGTGGAGTGTCGTATTAAACTGAAACATGATGTTTCAGTTTAAGGGAGGATTTGTTAGGATTAAACGGTTAGCTCAGTCAAATCTAGTTCCTATTATTTAGGGATATTTGCTTCAGTTTTAGTATTTGATTCAGTGTATTTGATTCAGTCATGTTCGTGTTCCTCATTCTTAGGAAGTAGTTGAAGTCCACGTTTGTGGCACGTTGTACTCGGGCTATATATATATTCAGTCTTTCCCTTTTTCAATGTTAAGCTTGCAGTTTCAGTTATTGGCTTCTCTATACTTTGCATTTTGATCTGCGGATCAATTTTGGGTTTTCGCAAGGCGAACTCGCTTTTCTCTAAAGCGATTTTGTTGTGTTTTAAATCCGACTTTCTCCATCCTTTTTTAATTGATATTTCATTTGATTTTATAAGACTCCAATCTTCTTGTTAGTTAAGCTTAATTTCTTTCCTATACAAGGAATCAATCTTCGGTTTCAGAGTATTATGGCGAAGTATCCTTTGAGGGTTTCAGCTTAAGATGATTGATCAAGCGTGGAGAGATGATGCAGGTTCAGAATTAGCTTAAGCTTTTTTTTTTTTAAAGCGTTCTAGCAAGGTCGGTCATGTCTTTATCTCTTTGAAGCTACTCATTGGATTCACCTCTACCAAGAAGATGAAGATCGTGTCGGCGAGTAAAGAATGGAGAAACGTTCAACTAGATCAATTCGTCGAAGAAAGTAGCTGAAGGTTTCTGATCCGGTAGGTCCCCGGCGGAACTGGTAGCGTCATCTCTAATCTCCAGAAACGTCGAACGCCAGCTTAAGAAGCACGTGGCACTCATGCGTTAGGGTTATTCGTTAAAAAGCACATGTTTTTTTTTCTTAATCTTTATTTTGTGTTTAGTTGGGTTTCGACTGGGCTGAATGTATAAATAAGAATATGTTGAATCTACTTGTAATGTTTGGGTTTCGACCCTTTAGTAAAAATGCTGACAAAAAAAGTCTTTAACGGTCTAACAATTTTTTTTTTGTCAAAAACGGTCTAACCAATTAAAAAGAAGAAGGTGTTTGTAAATAACTAATACTAACTCATATACGGTAGAAAAACAAATCTATACTATTATTTGAGAAGTAAATTTGTTTACTTATCGTTTTTTTCATGATTTTAGTGAATTTGCTTACGTGTCATTTTTTCCATTATTTTAGAATAAGTAATTAGTTTAATTAATATTATTATTTAAAATTTTATTTTATTATATATATATTATTATATTTAAGATAAATAATAAACATTAAACTATTCTACTGATATATAACTATTATTTTAAAAATATATTTTAATATACAATTATCATGATATTTAAGACATTTAATTAATCAATAGATATTAACAATATCTACCGATATATCATAATTACATTAATCTTATTTATTGTTTTGGAACAGGTTTTTCTTATATTTATTTTATGATTCGAATGACTAATATTATATCCAGTTTCTCTGATTCTTATTAGAAATATTGATCCAAATATAAATTATTATAATTTTTTTATATAAGTATACAATATTTTTTAATTAATCAATTTTTTTTGTTTATTCGGTTGATCGGTTAATATATACTAAACCATATCCATATAGTACGTTTTTTAAAAATAACATCCATTCAGTTTATTCGGTACTACAAAATCTAAACTATCTTCTCAATTTTGGTTCGGTTCAGTTTTACCGGATTGAACACCCCTAGGCTATTATTATTTTGTTAATTTTTTTATGGGTTGTAATTGCTTATAATCCTTTCATTGTCACTGGATTTCTTTTCAGTCCAAATACAATAAATCCAATTTTTAATTTGATTATTATTATAGAAAATATTTTGATCCAAAATCTACATGCATAAATAAAACTATGAAACAATATAACATAATTTAGTATATTGATTAGCAATATGAATATCGAAGTATTATTACATAATATTAATTTAAATTTGTATCTAATTCAATAATTTTTAAAATAAAATAAATATTAGAATTAAAAATTGTTATATATATATTTAAATATTAGTCCGCACAAGGTGAAGGACATCAACTAGTTAATAAGTTAGGTATGAAGTAAGAAACTTATAATCACGGGAAAACAAATCGTTTCATTAAAAACAATCTACAATAGGATATAACCATAAGAACATTATTAATTTTCGGTTAGGTAAACATAAAAAAAAAAAATCCTAGAAATATATTAGTAACTTAGTTATTAAATTTACTTTAAAATGAATAAAGCTCATGGAAATTATGAAATGGAAGAAAAGTTACCACTTCGCCATGATTGCATCTTTGTTACTTCAATAATATGAACTAAATGGAAGCAAACTTAAATCCAATTGCTAAAACGATGCCATATACTCTTTAAACGCTTCACCAAGAAAGAAATATCAGAAATTCGTAATACATGACGAACCGAATTTTCTTAATTTGAGAAAAGAAAGATATTATTGGCAACGAACTTAACTAGCGCCTTTTGGTTCAGAGTCTCAGGTATGGTTTTTGTAATGACCCACCACTCCCACCATCTCCACTTCTTTCTCCAACCCCACCACTTCCACCTTCTCTTCCACCATCTCCACCTTCTTCCCCACCATCTCCAACTTCTATAAAACTTAAGAAAGAGAGAGAGAGAGAGAGAGAAAGAGAGAGAGAGAAGAAGAAGAAGAAGAAGAGAGAAAGCTCACCTGAGCTCGTCGCCGGAGCCACCACACGCCAGGACGTCGTCAAGCTCGTCACCACCATCATCCGCAACCAAAGGTAATCGAAAACCGCCATGTTTTTGAGTTAAGTTTCGGCCGTTTTAGTAAATCGACCATAACTTTCTAACCGTGATGAATCTCGTGAATCCAAGACTACCATCGTGTTCCTCTCGTCGAGACGAATCCGTGGCCACCAAAAACGCCTCAATCGGAGTCCGGACGAAGCCGCACGCGCCTCCGGAAGTTTCGCCTCTGCGCGCGTGAGGTACACGCGCCGCCGCCGGAAAACGTCGCCACCGCCGGACCACCGTCCCCCGCCGCCGGAATATCCGCCGTCGCCGCCGTTGACCGTCGCCGGTAACTCGCCGGTGACTCGGTCAACTCGTCCGAGTCAACTCAGTGAGTCAACTCGGTTGACTCGGTTAACCACTGGTTTGACCGGTTTAAATTGATTTCGTTTCGGTTAGGGTAAACCGGTCGGTTTAGTCAAATCGATTTCTGGTCAAAGCTTGACCGGGTTGACTTTGACCAACGAGTTGACTTTTCCGTAAATACCCGTTTTAAACCGTTCGAAAGGCGTTCTGACTCGAAATTTCGATCTGATTTCAGATTTGGAGTCCATTTGAGCAGCTGGAGGTCATATATACCACTTCTCTTCATTGCTAAGGTGAGGGCTATTCCGTTAAATCCCGAGCTAGTTTAGTACTACCATTATGGAAAGTTTAGTTTCGAAACATGATCCGTCT
>NC_027750.1:14373884-14376938 GCF_000695525.1 Brassica oleracea var. oleracea | reverse complement strand
TTGTTTCATGCTAGAGCTAGGCCTACATTTTAGTAGTGCTATGAACTCAGTCTGTGGTTTGCGGTTTAGCATCCCATACCTCGCTGGGCAACTCCCCTGTTGCTCACCCCTCCTTCTTTCCCCCTTTCAGGTGAGACCGACGAGCAGGAGTGATTATCGGACCGGTGCTATTGGGCTTTTGGGCTTCTATCGCTTTTACCGCTTTTATCTTTATCGGGTCTTTAGGCCTTTGGACTTTTATCGTTTATGTTATTCCTATTTCAGACTTTCGGTTTATGTCGTATTTTATATTTCGGATGTTATCGTTATCGGGCCTTTTGGCGTTATGCTATCGTATTGACTTTTATATTATGGTGGAAATTATTATTATTATTTGAGTTGTATTATTATTTTATTTCCGCTTTTATCAAATTATTATATTTCGAAAGTGGTGGGTGCCACAATTTGGTATCAGAGCTATTTATTTATCGTAACATTTTATTATGTAAATCGGGGTGTCACAGTTTTTGAACCCCCTTCCTCTTGTAAGCTTAAGAGACTATAATGACTTGGACATGGAGGAGAGTGGGAGCGATCAGCTCCTCCCGAAATAACCTGGATGCGGTGGTGATGATGGAAGGACTCGGAGTTGCCCCCAACAACTTGACTTTGTAGTCCAATGAGTCAAAGCTACCTAGTCTTTTGGTTTTACCGATTTTGTTCAAATCCTGTTTAGTTCAGTGTAATGATGATGCTTTTATTTAAATGAAATTTTTTTAAAAAAAAACAAAAAACATCTACACATATATATAGATTGAGTGGGCCAATTCGATAAGCTTCGTAGCAACCCAAGAAGCATATATTTGGTGGAGACGTCTCAATGAAGATTCGAACTTGTTAGATAAAAGTTGGATATAGTCAATAGAAAAGGTGTCCACATAGGATTAAAAAATCAACCAATAGAAATGTTCTTTTTTGCCACGTCATACCGGCAAAAACCTATGTACTTACGAGTTTAGAGAAATGGGCTGCGACATGTATTATAATGATTTTCGTTTAAATGAAATGGGCCTTTATTACTCAAAATAAATAAAAGCTCCTTTGTTGTAATGCAGTTTAACAGTTTGAATTAGCCCACATGGTGAAGCTTCATCGTCGAAGTAAACGTAGGGTATTCTTCATAGTTTCATACAGATCTGGATAACACAACTTGATCCTTTGTCTTTTCGTAACCTGTTTATTTCCGGCAAACTCTACATCTCCTCATCTTTAATCAATTCATCATTAATGGTCCCGATTCGTATCACCTACGTAAAACCTTCTTATATAAACTTCATCTCTAACGGAGCAAATCTGCATCTCGAAAAAACGGATCGATTCCTTTACCAGTTTAACCTTACAACATTTTTCTCGAAAATGTCTCTTTCTGCTTCACCATTTGCTCAAACCGGCGTCCATCACTCAAGCTTTAACTGTAGTTGGCCGCCTCTTCTGCTTCGATCTATCACACTTATCTTATAGAAATGTCTTTAATCGATTGTTTGATTCTTGATTGAAATATATTATCTGTTTGATTTTGTAGAATTCCGTGATCCGTCCTCTCATACACGGTATTTGAGATTCTCTTCCGTCAAACCTTAGATCACTCCTTGAAAGTGTCTTCGTCCTCTGTAATTGCTGCTCCTTACACCGGCCACCGAATCTTACTTTTAGCCGAGCATTGCTACCATCAAGGCTTTCACAACCAGGTACTACTCCAGTCTCACTTTTAAAAAACTGCCAAAAAAATCAAGTAATAGTTTATATCAAATGCTTCCTTGCTAAATCTTATTAAACAGATGCTTTGGTAACCATTTGTAGGGAATTTAACATCATATATATAGATTTCTACTGTTTACAGCTTGAGAGGTGCGGCAACAAAGCTTTTTCCATGTATACAGACAATGGTAGAGATTCAAAAGAAAGAACTTGTGACAACTGGAGCCATACCTCTCCAAGTAAACCGACCAGGTAACTTTGACTATATTATGATTTTTAAATTTTAACATATATTGTATCATTTAATCGCCTTATTTGATGTCTTCTCAATGGCCTTTGTGAAGATCCAGTGAGCTGGCTTCCTGTGCAGAGCTCGGATCGTCAGTGTGCTGCAGAAAAATGGATGGTCTATCTTTCTTGCACCATTTGCAGCAGTTGGACAAATCACAGACTTTGCCCTGGTTCAACAAATGTGTGACACCAAACATGTGTTATCAGATTCTGATAAGTCAGCTATAACAATATCCACCTTTGACTAACAGATCCAACTTAGCACAAGGTAACATGTTGAGCTAGCTGGTGAAGATGGTGAAGACAGTGCTACGTTTGTCGTGTTTGACACAAAGATGACGTAACTCACCAAGATAGAAGCAGCCTCACTGGCTCTTGAGGAGGGTTCGCTTCCACTAACACACTCCATTTATCTGACGTTTCTGTCGCTGTTTGTACGAGATTCAGTTGATCGGAATGATGAACTTCAAGATGGGTGACTAAAGACGTTTTTATTAGAATCCGACAAAGGGTTACAAGATTGATGGGAAATAAGGAGACAAGATTTGAGGTCTAAGCAACAAGATCAGAATGATCGTTTAGAAATCCTAGATCTAGCCGCTTAGTGTGTAGGTTGTCCAAAAGTCCTCTCGCTCGTTGCCTCCTCCTCCCCTCTTATAGTGCCTCTGTTCGTGATGCCCTAATCGCACTTTCATTTGGGCCCTGTCACCAAAGGCCGAGTATGCGGGCCTTGGTGTTATTTCGTCTAAGCCGAGTACGACTGATCATCCTCTTATAGTGCCTCTGTTCGTGATGCCCTAATCGCACTTATCCTTTGGGCCCTGTCACCAAAGGCCGAGTATGCGGGCCTTGGTGTTATTTCGTCCAAGCCGAGTACAACTGATCATCTTAGCCGACTGGCTTTAAGTACTCTAGAGTCGAGCCGACGTCTTTAGCCGCTAAGCCGGCTAAACTCAGTCGAAATTGTCGGGCTGCGGCCTATTATTTGATGGGCCTTGTGGAGGGATGTAATCCATCTCCTACAAT
>NC_027750.1:14372389-14373648 GCF_000695525.1 Brassica oleracea var. oleracea | reverse complement strand
AACTAATGCCGGTGACAACTTGTTTTGCGAGCATGTAATTTTAGTCGCCTGTCGCGTCTAGTCGCTCCGAGCTGCGTCTTTTCATGAAGCATTGTATTTTTACTCGGGAAGTAGAGTTCTCTGGTTCAGAGCCCGGGCGGTCTTCGGATGATTAATTCTGTTGAGTCGGTTTAGACCAGAACCGGAGATTAACTTCAGTCCGATTTTCTGAATTGAAAACCGGTTTGAGCGAGAAACTGGACCGTCGCGAGTAGGTTTCTGGGCATTTAGGCGGCCTTTGAGGCCCATTTAGGCCTTTGTAGACCTAATGATGGCGCTTCGAAGAATGCGCCTCGTTTTTGCTATAAATAGGCTTCTTTCCTTCACTTTCGTCATTCATCTCTGCAAACTCAGGTATTCCGCTTTCTCTCCCTTCTCTCTACTTTTACTTTCTCTCTCTAGGTACGTCTTTCTCCGCATAGACTCCGTCGGTATCGTCTGGCGTCTGTAGTCGTCCCCTAAATCCGAATCATGTCCCTGAGAAGTCGTTTGTCGCGAGAAGAAAAAGGAAAAGGGGTCGCGGATTCTCCGAGTCCGACCAGAGACGAGCAGGTGGCCGACAGCCCGCTGGATGATTTCGACTTGATTCATCGCGACGCTCTTCGGGATTCAGACAACATGACCCTATCTCAACGCCTTTTGGTCGCTGACGCTCATAAGATGATTCGTGAAGAAAGGGCAGGTCGCATTGAAGTCGGGAACAGTGAAGGGGGTGGTAGCGGCTCTGAAGCATCTAGCCAAGCCTCAGGGTTGTCGGGACGATCTAGTCGGAAGATTCCATTCGATCGGATAGACTGCCGGCCGACGATCTATCATCCTGGTGGGATCTTCGAAGAAATCGGGCCTCTCCCGTCCGAATTGCTTCGTGACCCGCAGGCTCAGTCATGGGAGAATGTCTTCGATTCTTGCTCCTCCCACAAGACGGTGAAGGACTTATTGAGGCGAAGTGGAGGTGCCGGCGTCACATACATCATTCCTTCTAGGGGACAGCGTCCTTGGTCGCCTCCGATTGGCTATCAGTGCGTCTATGAGTCGTATTTTGGGGACCATACGAAACTCTGGTTTCCAATTCCCCGACTGATCACGTCGTACGCATTTCGTCGGGACATTGCCATTTGTCAGTTGCTCAACGGGTCATTGCGCACCGCGGTAATGCTAATGGTGATGGCGGCGGAGATAGACGTTTCGATGAGTGTGAGAGTATTCGAAGAGTTGACTTT
>NC_027750.1:14370928-14372129 GCF_000695525.1 Brassica oleracea var. oleracea | reverse complement strand
GACCCTTGGTTTGGTCGACAAAGACGTTGAGGCGGAGCCTCCTGCTTCAAGTCCTAAAAAGAGGAAGAGGAGCAAGAAAGCCAGGAGGAAAGCAGCCGAAGAGCTTCCTCTTGAAGAGATGGCTTCTCTTGACGAAACCTCCGAAGGTTTGGAGGAGAGGAAGAGAGAGAGAGGGAGGAAGAGGCCTTTCGAAGCGGGTTCTGTCGAGGCTGACCGTTCCGAGGTTGCGCCTGAAGATCGTCCCAGAAAGAAAAAGAAGAAGAAGTCCGTTGAGACTGAGCCGCGTCCTTCCGATGCGGAGGTGGGCCTCGTCGAAGTTGTCGCGGGAGGAGACATTTCCCTTGAGACCCCTTCCGCGGAGAGAGAGGTCTCAGCGCGAGGCGGTGATCCTGTTGCGGATGATAGACCCATTCCCGATCCGTCCGCAAGAGCAAGGTCTCGTTCGGAGGGTTCTACTGCGAGGGGGAAGAAGATAGAGTTCCCTGATCGGGTCGAGTTTTCCTACAATGAGACGACCCCCCTAATCCTTAACCCTCTTAGGTGCGCGGAGCTGACGCGCCAGATTCGTGGCGGGACGAAGGAGATGCCACAGCTGAACGACCTGTACTTCAGGAACGAATACATAGACGCTGCTTCTTCGAGAGCTTGGGAAACTGCGCTATCCTTCACGCTTTACCTCATCATTCGATCCATCGGGTTTTACTCGTCTTACGTGGCTCATGTTTGTCGTTTTGCAGAGTGATGGGAGTATGAACTTTCTCGTTGAGAAATACGACAGCGCTCTGAAACAGACGATGATCCAGTTGGGATCTTCAGAGAAGCTTGCCCAGACGCGGTTGAAGGTGATCGAGAGAGTAAGGGCGGAGCATAAGAAGGCCAACGAGAAGGCCGTAGAGGAGAAAGAGATTCTTCGAGTAAAATTCGAAGAACTGGAGGGCAAGCTTAAGTCTTCTAGCGCGGCGAGGAAAGAGCTCGTTCGAGAAAACAGTCACCTGGAGCAAACGGCTGCGAGTCTGGAGAAGGAGAAGGCAGAGATAATCGAAGAGAGAGATGCTGCGGTGGACAAAATTGTCAGAGAGGGGCAGCGCTTGAGGGACTCCCGGCGTTTGGAGGTTACTCGAGAGAGGGAAAGAGTCGAGGCTATCATGGCTGAGAAGGAAAGTCACCGTTTTGATCGCGTGCGCGACCATTTTACTCGTCT
>NC_027750.1:14363181-14370453 GCF_000695525.1 Brassica oleracea var. oleracea | reverse complement strand
CATCTTCTTTTTTTTTTTTTTTTTTTTTTTTTTTTTTTTTTTTTTTTTTTAAGACATACTCCTACGGGTAGAAGCGTCGTAGGTGCATTGAGTTCCATGAACGTGGGACTTCTTCGCCGCGCGACGTTTGGAGTCTGTATACGCCAGGCTTGACGACTTTAATGATTTTGTAAGGTCCTTCCCACCTTGCGCCGAGTTTGCCGGCGTTTAACTCCTTAGTGTTTTCGAACACTTTGCGCATGACGAGGTCGCCGAGTTCCAGAGGTCGGGCTCGAACCTTTTTGTTATAGTAGCTTTCGATCTGGTGTTGGTAATTCTGGATGCGCAGCAGAGCCTGGTCTCGTCGTTCCTCTATCTCATCGAGGGCATCGAGTAGCATCTCCTTGTTGAGCTCGACGTATTGAGGCATCTTGGAACGTCGAAGGCTTGAAACGTTAACTTCAGCAGGAGCCATTGCTTCGACTCCGTAGGCGAGGGAGAAAGGTGTCGTTTTGGTCGATCCTCGCGGGGTTGTGCGGTGGCTCCATAGGACTCCGTCGAGTTCGTCGGCCCAGTGACCCTTTTTCAGGTCCAGACGCTTCTTAATGCCATCGATGATGAGTTTGTTTGAGGATTCTGCCTGTCCGTTACCTTGCGGGTAGCGAGGGGTGGAGGGGCTTAATCGAATGTTCCACTTGCTACAGAACTCCTTGAAATTACCTGACATGAACTGCGATCCGTTGTCGGTGACAATTTCATAAGGTAGACCATGGCGGCAAATAATGTTTTTCCAGACGAAACCGCGGACTTCTTTGTCTGTGACTTGAGCGTATGCTTCAGCTTCGATCCATTTAGTGAAGTAGTCGGTGAGGACCAGGATGAAGCGTCTTTGGCGGGAACAAGGAAGCGGTCCTATGATACCCATCGCCCATCGCATGAACGGGTAAGGGCCGGTGGTTGTACGCAACATCTCGGTTGGGCAATGGATGCTGGGGGCGTGTGCGTGCTGGTTTGTGTCGCTTGTACTGCTTCCAGCAAGCTCGTAGCTGAGGGCCGTCCTTCGAAGCATGAGGACATGATGGTGGTAGCCGCTTGTTGGCTCTGTTTTTCTCTTTGGCTCTGGTTCACAAAAAGCATGATCATGATTAGACCAATATAAACCAAAAGAAATGACCAACCGTTGCATAATTAATATGCAAGCTTAGAGTGTTTAATAGTTTAAACCAAATTCACAATCGTTACCTTAACACTATAATTCAATTAAGTGAAGTGAAGACGAGGACGAGCAGCTTAGAGTTGTTTAATTATTCAAACCAAAGCTACAAGTCTACGGTAACACGTGTATGTGATGTTTAAAAAAAAAGAACTTATCTTGTCGTTGGTAGAGCTTGCTTGGTGAAGAAGCAAGAGCTCAATGCTATGATGTTTGCATCCTTAGCAGCAGAGTTCGGAGATGAGAAGCTTCAAGTTCTTGATTTTCCTCGTCGCATCACTTTTGCAAAGATTACACGAAGTCTTGGATCGAGAAGGGAGCTCTTGATCAGCACGTGACGAAGAAATGGACGTGAGGCCTCCAACTTGGTGAAGAGACGCAGACGGTCATGACGCGTGAGGTAGAAGCAAGAGCTTTATGGAAGCGTGGTGACGTATATAGATGTAGGTAAAGCCATGTATCGTACTTCCAAGGCAAGGCTATAACTGTATTTGTGATGGCAAGCTCGAGCTTCTCGGTGTTGGCGTCCTCAAACTTTTGAACTGCTTTAGAGATCGCGACTGAGCTTGAGCTTGTTCTCGTCTCGGAGCTTGCAAAAGAGCCGTGGAGAGGAAAGCTGATAACACCTTTGAGCTTGAGCTTTTTCTCATCTCAGAGTTTGAATGAAGAAACCAGGCCTCGCCATCACTGGGTTCGTCTTGAAACTCTTTTAGAACTATTAGCCGTTGAAGAGACTTTGATCTAAGCGAAAGGTCAGACCAGAAGCTCGTGCCGAGACGGCAAGCGTTGTTCTCATCTCGGAGCTAGCGGGAGAGCCGTGGAGAGGAAGACTGATTAACTTCAGAGCTTTAGCTTGTTCTTATCGAACTCTTCCTATCTCGCTGATGAACATCTTGCCGACGAACAGGCTTTACTAGATAAGTCTCGCGAAAGGCCAAAACTTGATGTTTTCTTGAAGGTTATCGTGTGGAGAGTCTCCTCTGCGTAATCAAGAACAGGAAGGAGCTGATCGTTGTTGTGATCCCCAAGTGAGGACTCGTCTTGTAGTGACGTTAGTTTGTGGCATCTCTCCATGAGATTAGTCCGCTTCGGTTCTTGTCACAGGTGATGTCGAGATGTATTCATAGTAGCAAGCTTTTACGAGACTCATCTTCTCCCTATCGTGGCCGGTGAGCTTCTTCGCCTCAAGTGTGGAAACCGTAACCTGAGGTTTGCGAGGAGCAGCAATAAACCGAGCAAAGACTAGATCTTGGTCGCAGAAACAAACTGCACAGGTGTTGTTAAAAGCTCTCTGAGTCAATACGGCGAACAAGATGTGTGCTTGTTTCCAAATCCAGAACTCTCGCGACTTCGATAAACCCAGTCTATCTTCACGCCTCGTGACGTCAAAATCTCATTTGACCAGATAAGAACTCGATCCAATGGCGCAGCGAAGAACATGTGTTCGAGATCGATAGGGTTCGGTTCCAGAGAGAGGAGAGATCGGTTCTGAAGATGGATGGCTCTAGGATCTGGTTCGCGAAGTTGGGCTTGGAGCTTCGCCGAGTAGGTTTTGGAGATCGTCTCCTTCTTTAGGCGATGGGTATGATGAGGATCGTCTCTCAAGACTAAGCCCGTGAGCTTCGCCGAGATTAATTCTCGAGCTTTCTTGCGATTTCTGAGCAAAGAGGAGACCGAGGCGACCAGCTCCTCCGACATCGGTTCTCCAGCTTCGCGAGGAGATGACTGAGAGTTTGTTGGGCTCAATTTGGGCTTTTTTTTTTTTCTTGAAGTTGTTGGTCGTTGAATCCAATACAGCCCCAAAGTGGCCGGTCATAACTCAACCAACTGCTCGATGAAGTCTCACCCGAAGAAAGTTTCATCCTTTAGGTTGAGGTGAAGTTAGATCTAGGATTTTCCCAACTTTGATATGCTTTCAAGATAGTTTTCCTTGGCCCCCTCCTTCTAGCGCCAACTGTTTGATCCAAAAATGGTGTTTATATTGATGATGTTTGTTGAATCAATACAATAAAAGAATTTAAGTTGAATGATTAGATTCTTGAGGTTTAGGAGAAATCTTGAGATGAAATCAAATGGAAAAATAACATAAAAGAGATTTCATTGAATAAAGGTTCATTACAAAGGTAAAATGAACCTTAGAATGCAAAATCTCTATGAAAATATGTTTTTCTCAAGTCTAGGAAGAGGAGAAGATATTTTGCTAAATAGATGTATCTCTTTATTTATACAAAGAAGAAGCTATGGCTTCATAGTAAAATGGGCCTAGCTCATTGTCTAATGGGCCTTGAGGGAGGATGTAAATCCACCCCCAACCGTCGCTATTGTCGTTAACAAACAAAGTCTCGAATGACACCTCACCTTCACGGTGTCTGCAATTAGTGAAGATGTGGCTATGAAGACTCATTCAAGGGTAAGCTAAGCTTTTTTCAAATAACATCCTCAACGATTGATCTGAAATAACCCATATACTAATTAGTTTCAGTTTGAAGCATCAACACAGTCCTACAAGCGGCAAGCCAGATTGACAACGATTCACCTACTCATGGTATCCAACCATGAGTGAATCTCGGAAGTGTATCAAGCCATCGTTCTCACCAAGTTTTCTTCTCATGCATTACAAACTCTATCCAATAAGTATTTCCCTTTGTTTCAGTTTCTCATGTTTGGTTTATAAAAATTTCTGCAACCAAGTTCATACTGAGAAAAAAGAAGTTCATACTGTGAGCGTGTTATTTTCATTTTAATTAAGGGAAGCTAGACAGCTATTTACATATTTACAAAAAAAATTCTGGTATCTCTATACTTTATACACCTTACATAGATTTTATACAACAGAAAAAAAAACAAAATTCTCAAAACCTCACCAAGTCGTATTCTTAAAAAAAAGGGCGACTCTATTTTAAACAAGTCCGTGACTTGAGCAAGAAACATACACGCCAAAGTATTTACTATTTAGCACCACTTTTTAATGGGGACTCTATATAAGTCGATTTAAAAGCTACGTCTAAGTTTATTTAATAAAACAAAATGTCAACAACGGATTGGTCGCAGCAGAGCCAATTAAGCAATTTGCAGCGTCAAACCACTCTTTAGGCCGAATAACCAATGGATTTTATTGTGGCCCATTTTAGTAGTCGGGTGTACTGAGATGGCACATGCTTCAACTCAACCAAATCCTTAAACCACCATCACCTTACAATTTTTTTTAAAAAATAGCCACATTAATTTATCTCAACTGATGTTTTAAGATTTTACTAGATTTTGACCCGCCCTTAGAAGGGCGGGTATATTTTTGTTCTAATTCTTTTTGAAACATTTAATTTTTATATTTATGTTTTAATCATATTTGTGTTTTTTTGTAATCCTATTTGTGTTTAATCTTAAATTAATTTAATTTAAATTTTGGTAGAAGTATTAAATATGTCAAGTTGCATAACTATACACTGTGCTATATGTATTTCAGAAATTATTTTTAAACTTTATTCCTGTAACATATTATATTTTCTTAATAGTTACCTAATATAATTAGTCAAAAATATTCGTATAAATGTTTTTTTTTGAATCGACCGGAAAATCAAGTCTTGTACTCAATTAGACATGAACTATATACCCGGATAATTTATAAAATTTTATATTCGAAAACCAATATTAAATCCAACCCGTCCCAACCCGCTCCAAAGAACGAACATTTTTTTGAAAAATGTAAAAATTATGCCAAATTCTTGTGTAAGTATTAAGAAAGTTTATTCTTTACACCAATCCATATTCTTTTATAATAAAAATGCGTATTTTTTAGTTTTGAAAACCTATTTTATTATTTTTAAAAACTTTTTATTTCTATAAATTGCAAGTTTCATTTTTTGTACTTTATTACATCTATACATTATTGTTTGGATTTTTGATTATATAACAAAAATAATTTTAATTTTACAGTGTTTGCGAAGTGGATTTATATCATTTGCTTCGAATGTAAAATGTGTTGATTAAATGAGCCAGTGAAAAGCTATTCATTATTTAATGAAATATGAAGCTGGGTTCGCTAAACAGCCAAAAATTTGTCCAACTTTAGGTCAATTTATACTCTTTCCGTTTTGATTTAATTATCGTTGCAAGGAAAAATTTTCGTTTCAAAATTAGTGTTGTTTTACAGTTTCAATGCAAAATTTATAAATCTATTTTTCTATTGGTTGAAATCTGGTTAGGTGTATTGGTAATGATGTTTTTATCTAGTAAATAGATAAACTTAAATGTTTCATATGTTTCTTTAATCTGTATGTATAAACTTAAAACGACAAATAAAATGAAACGTAGAGAATATGTCTTTTTCATTATGATGTTCGCATTAAAAGAAAATAGAAAAGTCAAAGCATTAAAAAATTTTCTTCTTTCTCTCTCTATGTAAACTTAATTAAGCCCATCTTTCTTTATTCTTTTTAGTTTTCTCATCATTTTTTCTTTATAGTTCTTAAATTTACAAAGAAAACCACAAACAATTAAGAACAAAAAAGATTTTACACAAACTAACACTATACATAATTTTTTCAACATTCTGCGTTTTTAACTGAGTAGAAAGAAGTCACGACGAACCACCCCCATCAAAGATCTCTACGCTGAGAATAAAATATAGTTGTTACAAAATCTGCATTGGTTAATTAAACAAAACAATTTTAAAATGAAATAAATAAATTATAAGTTCTCATAGATAACAGTTATCAAAAAAGGAAGTTTTGAGGGTTCCTAGAATATAGGAAAAAATGAAGAGGTCACGTAAGAGGAAGAAATATGTAGATTTAGATGTAGTTATAAAAGAGTTGGTTTATTTTTATTTTTTAAATAGGTTGGGAAAAATTATTGTTGGACTGAACCTATATCAATGGGTCACACTGCTGTTTTAATAGAATAGATTTTGTTTGAATGCAAATGATGTTTTCAAATTTATGTCCAAACTTCAATGTTGTTTACAAGTCCTCCTCAGGTATATTAAAAATACACCTACATCTCCCAACTTATGCCCCCACAACATTCATAACCCCGCGCTTGCGCGGAGCCTCGCCCCTAGTATATATAAAAAATATTGAGGCATAACTTGATATCCAACTAATTTATAAATCTATAATAGCTCCCGACCCAATATCATTCATTTGCATACCATATATATGATCTTCCGACTAGCTGTAGATCGCAGAAAAAGTTCATTTAAAATTTTGAGTGATATGAAATAAGACTAGTCACGCGGGAACGAATAATAAACTGTGACCACGGTTCATTGCAAATCTCAGGTCGTAGATCGCGACAAACGAACTTGGTCAACACCGACTACTCAACTGAAAATCGAAATCACAATAGCTATCAAAATATCTAGCTATAGATTTATTTTGTTTGGTTGACATGGTTGATCAATCTATCTATACAGATTCTCTTTCATATTCTGTCTCGAGAAACCAGTATGGATAGTATATATACTAAAAATACATGTATACAAACGTATAAATATATACAACATACATGCATGAATAATTAAACATGTATTTCTAGAAGAGGCAAGTTGTCGCTGCCAGATGCAGAATCACGCCGGAACGTAGATGGGAGAACACTCTTCACCAAATGATAACTCTGCTTCCACCAGCTTCTACTCGTTCTCTGACTCTCCTTGGCTAGCAAGCTACTCTCTACTGGATCTGGAACGAGCGAAACAACCGACTACATGCAAACCAATTTCGATCAATAGAATCACTCTTTTCCATCATTGATCACCGGATTAGAAATAAGATTCAGAGTTTCAGAGAGGCTAACCCTAGAATAGCATCAGAGATGATGCAGCAGTGAATGGAGATCATCGCCAATCAGAAGTTTTCTCTGCGACTCTCTGTTTCATTCGCAAAACACATTCAACTCTCTCTCTTTCAATGGGCTAATTTCTTCATGGGCTTGGTCACAAATCACTTGGGTTTTGGGTTATGAAGATATAAGGTTTAATGGGCGAGAGCTCTGACACTATTGCCCTCGGGCTTTTGTAAATATTTGTTTTTCTTTTGCAATTTATATTGTGAAAGCCAGTAAAAAAAAAAAAAAAAAAAAAG
>NC_027750.1:14349332-14363082 GCF_000695525.1 Brassica oleracea var. oleracea | reverse complement strand
AAGTTGTGTCTTTTAATAATGCATTTTAATGCAAATAGCATGTATTATAAAAACTTACACTTGCCAAAAGTAAATGTTAAAAAGCGAGTCATTACAAAAGTACAGTCTACTTGGCAATATTATATCCATCCCACTTGCCCCTTTTTCTTCTGACAAAGCAGCCATGAGAGCTCACCCTGATGACATGGCTTCATCATAGTCACTCCTTTGATTTTTGGATTCGCCTACTTGTCATTATAAAAAGTATACAATTACAATATTGTTGGTTGTATAATTTATATTATTTTTGGGCAATTTCATTGCATCCGGCCGGTTTATTTTCCATTGTAATCCATGTGCGAGCCCAAGAAATTTTACCCCTCTTGCATTATTATATAAGGATATATACATTAATATTAGTAATAATTGGAATTCGAATAGTGAAATATTATTAAGATTCTTTTCATGAATCGTTATTCTCTGTCAAATTGGAGATAAATAAAATTTAAATGGAGACAAATGAAGAGGTCCTCGAGTCTCGAACAAAGACCCATTCTCTTCTGTTTTGTAATAAATACATTTTAAGATCATACTGGTTATTAAAATACTGAGATAATTACAAGTTTTAACCCTACATTACACTACATAATCTTTGTTTCTCTTTCTATTTAAATTTATTGATGGAAGAGGGAACTGGTTTTCCTCAAGGGCGGCCAAACGGAAAATACGGCGATGGAGGTGAGCGAGTGCCGTCAAGGTTGAAGTCGGAGCTGAGATTCTCTGGCGGGGGTAGTAGTGGTCATCAAGAACATAACTCGGAGGTGGAAGCGCCTTTGGCCGCTATAAACTGTGTTGCATCGACGAGTATGAGTTTTGGAAATGATCATAACAGTTGGGATAACTCGTCTTCTCAAATCAGTTTCACCATTGATGAACCCGGAAAACGGTCCAAGACCACCGACTTTTTCACCTTAGAAACTCAGGTAAATTTGTTGTTGTTCATTATATGTATTTATGCTGTATAAAAAGTTGAATATATTAACTTTCTATGCAATACAAGTTTCATAATTCTTGGAATCTCTTAGGTAAGGGGGTAATGCATATGCACAAAGTTGAGATGTTTTGTACTTTTATCTAAGTTTGGGGAGCGTTTAGGATTTGATATATGTATGATTTACAAGTTGTATCTTAAGAAATGATATTATACTGTGGTCCGTGGTTTTGGTGTAAGATATATATGCTGAGTGGTTTTGTGTACGTAATATATGAATAGCTAGGAGAAGGTTTAAGATTGATTTATGTATATTTTCCACAAGTTAGACATTTGCTAACAGTTGTTTATTGTGTAAAGTTTTAACATGTGTTTGGTTTGGACTATTAACTGGTTATATTCCTTTTCGGTATGATATGGTTTTGATTCTTTAGTTTAGCATGCCACAAACGTCAATGGAGATGAGTATGATAAACATCCCAGAGGATTCGGTGCCTTGGAAGGTTAGGGCCAAGCGTGGCTGTGCTACTCACCCGCGCAGCATCGCTGAAAGGGTTAGTTGTATTCTATTGTTTTAATATTATTACAAAATACATAACTAAGCACATAATCATACATGAGAATTATATTTGAAATCCAAAGAAAACAAGAGTATAATCAAGTTTTATGTGTAGGAGAGAAGAACGAGAATAAGTGGGAAGCTGAAGAAGCTACAAGAACTTGTGCCCAATATGGACAAGGTGAGGAATATTACTTATATAATTGTCAAATAATTTAAATGTAATTAAGAAGATTATATAGGGCAAAATGAAGTTGATTTCTTTTTGCAGCAAACGAGCTATGCAGACATGTTGGATTTGGCTGTTGAGCATATCAAAGGTCTTCAACACCATATAGAGGTGCGTCCTTATATATGCATACGGCATTTTCTCAAACTGAAGTAAATATGAGCATATTGTCTATATTATAAGTATTGAAAAAGGCTACTTTTAACCAATTCATAACCAAATTATGGTATTCGTAAAAGCATTTTTGGTAATATAGCAGCCATTGCACAATTGATCAAACCATGAACCAATCTTTACTCAGGGGCGTATTATCTTTTTCTATACTCCAGAACTTACATGACAACTGTAAATTTTAAAGTTAGTTTAGATTTTGATATATATCCTGGTGAACATAAAAACAAAATCATTTGATCATATGATTTTTTCCATGTATGTGTGATATTGTCCTGATCTCTTAATAGTTTGTTTTGCATGGATCTCTTAATAACAAATAAATTTCTACATTTATATTGTTTTAACGTAAATTATCTGTTGTAAAAAAAACGTAAATTATCTAATACATATTTTCTTCTAAAGAGTTTTCATCAAAAAATAGTTTTATAATGGACTCCTCTGAAAGAATAATTATACATAATCGATCTACGTACGTATACATACAAATAGATGTGTGTATGATACAAATATATATAGCATGTGCATGTTAGAGGCTAACCTTAGATTCTGAGATTCCATATAAACTGGAGTTAAAATTCTATTCATATAAAGCCATACAAACGGAAATGAGATTTCAAAACACAGATAGGCTTGTACGATATTTCACATGTGAAAATATTTGCTCAATGTGTTTTTCGTTGATTGTTTGTCATGGCAGTCACTGGAAAAGGGGATGGAGAGATGCACTTGCGGGGCATGCAAGAAGCAATGATGAATTATATGATATGTTGCCAAACATGATCCAAGATGGTATAGAAGAAAAAGAGACTAAGTGAATCAATTCAAAGACGGAAAGAACAAAAAAAAAAAGATTTTAATTATATTTGTGATTTTTGGTGGTAAAGAAAGGGATGGTGATCAATTCTTGAAGACTGGCTTTAACACATTCTCGCAGTCTTCACCACAATGATCACTTATATTAACTTAAACTAATTCGATCAATCAATAAGAAAATGTGTACACGATCTCAAATTTACCAATAAAATGTAGTTAATTTAAGTTAGAACAAAACCTACTATTTGATAATTGTCGTGTGTGTATAGTTTAGTCGATCCTACGTTTCTGCAAATGAATTTATTTTTTAAACTCAAACATACTCATTATAGATTCATAATTAAGTAGTAGTTACTACTTAAGTGTTAATCTCTCTCAACTCTCAGCAATTTATCGCCAGACAGGAATACAAATGTCTAACAAAGTTCTTATAAATGAAGAAAATGGAGGCAACTACAAAAAAAAAAACTGGTTAGCCTGCCGAACTATAAACGGGAAGGAAGGTTGATGAAATCTTCTATGCATAGATAGGATGCTCATAAGACTAGGCCATTGATGTGGGGTTAGTAATAGCCTTGATCAACTTCTCTATGTCACTCTCAAATATCATCCGCAGCAAACTCTATGTCATCCAAACAAGACATAGGTTCGAAGAGAATCTCCAAAAGACACTATATAATATGAAGTTTTTTGTTCTCCAAAAATGAACTTCAAAATTTGAAGTTTTGAGGAGTGAAACTCTATATTTGAAGTTTCATTACTCAAAACTTCAAATTTGAAGTTTCATATTTTTATTTGTATTTTGGTCCCTACAATTACACATCACCATTATAATTCATAAATATTTTCTTGTTTATTATTTTAATCCTTATAAAAATTATATCTCATAAATATTTTAAGTTTTGTTTACAAAAATTAAGTTTACACATAAAATTAAATAAAACTCTAAAAAAAGATTTAAAATATTTAGAACTAGATTTATATAACAAAAATATACAAAAAAAAACTTTTAAAAAATTACATGAAGACATAATTATTACACAGATTTAAATATTACAGCAACACTAATAATCAGGTAAGTTTGATCTGAAACCTTCAAAATTTTCAAATATTATCCCATTTTTTTGTGTGATTGAAGATGGTTGTTGTTGTTGTTGTTGTTGTTGATGATGATGTCTTTTCGTACAATTCTTTCTTGTTCATATTGAATATATTTACGAGTATTAGTATCATCGATAAAAGTTAGTCTTTTAGCAATATTTTATGTTTCTCTTTTACTTTCTTGTTCTGATCTAATGTATTTACAAATATTAATATCACCCAATTTCAATAATTTTTATCTTTAATCTACAAATTAAAAATGAGTAGAGCTATTTTTACTTCAAAATGCAGTAGTAGATCATATATGCATTACGAAAATCACTTTATGGAATAATAGGGTATTTTGCTTGAAGTTTAATATTAATTAAGTTATTTTGTTTTAAATTTTATATTTTAATATAATATTTTATTAATTAATATTGTTGTAATATGTTTATATATATGTTAGTTATTTACAAAAAAATTATGAATTTAAATTAGTTATAACAAATATAAAGATTATATTATAAAATACAAATAGCTTTGAAGTTAAGTTTGAAGTTTTGTTTTTGAAGAAAAACAATTTTAAACTTCAAATATAGAGTTTTGGGTATTTCAAAATATAATTCATTTTCGGAGATGCTCTGAGGTCCATAATATCCGCCAATAGGGTTTAGCGTCTACCACCTAATATCTCCGCTCAATACCTGAAATCAAATTTTATTTAAACATGAAACACAGAAGAAAAACTGTCGGTGCCATAATATAATAATATACTGTACTAGTGTAGTTAGAGGTGGACGAAAATAAATCCAAACCGAATTGAATCTAATATGAATACCGAATGAGTTTTATTCCATGGCATTTTGGATTTTTGGTTTTACCGAACCAACCGGAATTCAAAAAATGAAGCTATTTCATATCTGCGAAAATTCGAAATCCCGGTTGAATCCGAATTGATTTGACTGGAGACATCCAGGCCTAAGTGTAGACATTAAAATGGCATATATAACAGATAAATCAGGTTTAGTTCATAGTTGTTCACAATTCACGATGCGTGATTTTAGCTAAAATCTACTTTCATGCGTAAAGTAACTGACATTTATTGAGCCTCATAAACAGCCTAATAAAGGCAAAACACATACACACTTTCTCTCTTTCTACTTCTTGATCAAAGTGGTCTCTCTCTCTCTCTCTACTTCTTGAACAAATCAGTACAGAGCAGAAGACATGTCGGACGACGAGAGAGGTGAAGAGTACCTCTTCAAGATCGTCATCATCGGAGACTCCGCCGTCGGCAAGTCCAATCTCCTCACCCGCTACGCTCGCAACGAGTTCAACCCCAACTCAAAAGCCACCATAGGCGTCGAGTTTCAGACTCAGAGCATGGTCATCGACGGCAAGGAGGTCAAAGCTCAGATTTGGGATACCGCCGGTCAAGAACGTTTCCGCGCCGTCACTTCCGCTTATTACCGTGGCGCTGTCGGAGCACTCGTCGTCTACGACATCACTCGCAGCTCCACGTTCGAGAACGTTGGTCGCTGGCTCGATGAACTCAACAGTATGTTCTCATCTCTCTGTCTCTTAGATCATATGCATGATGATGACGATGCTCTTAGATATAAGATCTTGATAATGATGGATGAATCTTGATGCAGCTCACTCTGATAGAACAGTAGCGAAGATGCTTATTGGGAACAAGTGCGATCTCGAGAGCATTAGAGCAGTGAGTGTTGAGGAAGGTAAAGGCCTTGCGGAGTCTCATGGTTTTTTTTTCATGGAGACATCAGCGCTTGACTCGACCAATGTGAAGACAGCTTTTGAGATGGTTATTCGTGAGATCTATAGTAACATTAGTAGGAAGCAGCTTAACTCTGATTCTTACAAAGAGGAACTAACTGTGAATCGGGTTAGTTTGGTCAAGAACGAGAACGAAGGGACAAAGACGTTTAGTTGCTGTTCGAGTTAACGTCTCTCTGTAACCTGTTTATGTTGTGTCCTGAGGGTTATAACTTATAGAAAGATCAAAGACATTCTTTTGGTTATCAATTGAAGTTAAAAGCAAAAGAGAGAAAAGTGTTTTGAGTTTCTTTGTTATAGAGATACAAAAGAAGTGTAAGAAAATTCCAGTTTGGTCTGTGTATAAGTTATGTTCTCATTTCTACACGTAACTCTTGTAAACTTTGTGAGTGTTAAAATCAATTTTGACATTTTCGTATTGATTTTTAGTTTGGTAGTCTGCAAATTGTCCATGCTTCAAATGTTTATGCCTAATTGGGAGGAGGATGTTAGTAACTCGTGACAAACTCGAATTTAACACTGTAGCAAATATATAGTATGTTGTGGTCTTCACATTCAAATTTACAGAACTAAAAATCGTAGTTCTTAAACAAGTAATCGGAAAGATTATGGAGCAATCTCATATCCGCAGGGGCCAAGGGCATGATTAGGATTTGAATATAAGATGATTAAAGTAACAATCATGTTAATACGCGTTTGGTATTTCACAATTGTTTCTCCTATGTCTCTATTTCACATTCTAAGAGTGGAAGAAAATGTGTTATACTTTCTTCATATGTCAATGTTATCATAGTATGAACAGTTAATTTAAACATAGATTGTAGAAACCTTAATAATGATGACTAGGTTGAACATGTTTAACAAAGCCAGCCTCGGATCTTATGGGTTCACACCCACATATTTAGCAAAATAAACATGTTTATGTTTGTTTGTTATTATTATTATTTCAGTTCAAATCACACATAAGATAAACACAAGTACGAAAATGATAAAAACAATGATCATTATTTGTCTCTGTCTCATTGTGACTTCCAATACTTTGCCATTTCAAAGCCATTCTTACTGTAGTGATAATCTTCAATCGTCATATCAATCTCAGCTTGTGTATTCATCACAAACGGACCGTACTGAACCACCGGTTCACCTATCGGTTCTCCAGCAATTAATACAAACCGCAACTTCTTGGAAGATGACTTGTTCCACTCGCTAACACCGTCATTTCCTTGTCCAAACACCACAACGTTGTGCGCTGAAACAGGAGAGGAGTTTGATGAGCCGAAAACAGCTCCGCCTTCTCCGCTTTCTAGAACGTAAGCAAACGCGTTCCAAGATTCCGGAACGTTCTGGTGGAACTGAGCTCCTGGATGGAGAATGAAGTCGAGGAACATTGTTGGTGTTCTTGTGTAAACAGGAGATTGAATACCCATTGATTCTCCTGCTATGACTTTGACTTCGACACCGTTTTGTTCTGCCTTTGGTATGTCTGAACTCGACAGTTCTTGATAATTTGGCTCTATCCTGTCGGAGTTAAAAGTTTAAAAGTCAATTATACGGTTTAGAAACTCTAAAGAACGTCAAATTTGTAAGTGTGTATGTTTGTGTTACATTTTCTCGGAGGAGGAAAGATTGATCCAAAGCTGTAAACCTTTGTTAACTTCTTCTTCAGGCATTTCAGAGTGAATGATTCCTCTTCCTGCAGTCATCCACTACAAAATAAAAGTAAAATAAACCATTTAAAAGGTTTCTAGGGGTTTTTAAATTGTTGAATTATCAAACAATAAACAGTTAATTCTGTTTTTCTTTTACCTGAACATCACCGGCATATATTGTACCCTTATGGCCTTTGAAATCTTGATGAGTAATCCCTCCCTACCACGAAAAAAGAAAAAAATATTAGAAGAAGATACTTAAAGAGAATAAAAATGTTTATTTTATAGAAAATTACAAAAAGAGGATGATGATGTTTCGTTTACCTCTAGTACGTATGTAACAGTTTCAAAACCTGATCAGTGATCAACATAAATTTTCACCCAAAAATGTTAGATATATATTAACATAAAACCATTTTCTAATATATTAATGTAAATGTGTACATATGTATAGGTGATTCTGACCTCTGTGAGGATGATCTGGGAATCCAGCTGGAGGTGAAACTGCCCCAAGAGTAATCAAAGAGTTATTAATAAATGGCTCACATTATTTAATGTATAAACTAAATAAATAAATAAAATGGCTGCTTCCAAGAACATACCGGAGAATTCATCTAGCATCAAGAAAGGATCCAACAGCATCTGCTCACTCCTGAGTTTATACAACAACAGAAACCTCAGAAGATATAAGACTTTGATAATCATTGATATTTCCTGAAGTAGAAAGATTAGAGAACCTGGAAATGCCACGTCTAACGACGGCTCCATCGCCTTCTCTCTGAAGCTTGGCGAAGACTTTCTTGATTACAGATCTTGACACGAAACTTTGGGAAGAAGAAGAAGACATGGATGTGATGTTTCTGATCAACCCGAATGTAACCAAACCTCGAAGCGTATTTGCTTTGTTTATCGCAGCTCTCATGTACTAAAGTAAAAGGACGTGTTTTTAGTAAAATGAATCTTGTTTGTGTGTTTTGGTTTTGTGATTGTGTGTAGCTATTTATAGAGAGAGGATCATGACGGCTTTGAGAGGTTTGTGGGTCCTATTGGGTTTTAAAAAGCTTGCACCGCCGCATTGTTTGGAACCAGAACGTTGATTGCATTTTGTCATGCTGACGCCATTATGACACAAGATTTGAAGCTTATGATTCTGATAAACGTTTTGTGTATTCAACTTTTTTCAGAAAACTCTTGTATCTAAATCTAGTTTCCAATTTGGCTTTTGATTTATTTTTCTTTTGTAGTTTGTGATTATAATCAAATAAAATTAATATTGGATATTACTACTTTGTTCAGTTTTACACTTTTTCCAAATTTGGGTTTCCATAAAAACGATAAATGAAAATGCATGATAATTGTTAGCAAAAAAAAAAGGGAAAATTGCCAAAAGAGAATAAAAAATATTATTGTTGCCTCTTTGGTATAAAATCAACTTTGTCCATTTTATCTTCTTTTTACTCTTACTATTTCTGAAAATTAATGAAATAAATAGTTTTGTGAATCAAAAAAATTATTAAAAATATAAACAATTAATAAAACACTCATATACACAAACTGGTAATTTTTTTTGGTTCAAAAACTTGATAAATAGAGTTTTTAAAATACGTTCTACTAAAAGTAAATTGTCTTTTCTACGAAAAATGGGTTAGTAGAAAACGAATTCTAGAATAAACATGTTCATCTACTGTTTTTAGAACGCCCATTCTACTTTTTATTAAAATTCTAAATAAGTGAAAAATGAATTCTACTAATCGTAAAGATAGTCACTTTCCTTCTTAATACGGATTCTACTTTTTTTAAATATTCTAATGTTTCGTGAAAGCGAAATCTACAATCTACTCTAACATCAACCTGACTTAGAAAGTGCATTCAGAAATTTTATCATTCTTCTAAACTTTTAGAAGGCGTCTTCTACGGATACGGAAACCTGATTTTTTGCAAAAATTAATGAAATTTCAGTTATGTAAATATTCTAAAAATCTTCTAAAAATATTCTAACTTCCTAAAAACGTGTTTGATCGATTTGGCTTGTGAAAAACTAAAAAAAACAAAACTACCATTTCTTCTTCATCAATCTATGATGTCCAAAAAAAGATTTTTTTATTAAACTTTTTATTAAACTTTTTTAATAAAAAAATTAAACTTTTTAATTTTAACATTTTTAAAACGTTTGTAAAAAAAATAAAAATAAAAATTTGTAAAACGTTTTAAATAAAAATTAAACTTTGTAAAACGTTTTTAATAGAACTTTAATAAAAATAAGCTTTGTATACTTTATAAAATAAAATAAAATTTAAAAGAAATTTTTTAGTAAAAAAAATTAAATAAACTTTATAAAAGACGTTTTACAAAGTTTGATTTTTATAAAAAGTTTAATACGTTTGTAAACTTTTAGTTTTATTAAACTTTTTAATAAAAATAAATAAAAATTTAAACTAAAACGGTTTTTCCTTTTTATTAAACTTTAAAAATTCATTTAAGCTTTTAAATTGTGTTTAATGTGTTTAATTTGATTAATCAAGAGTTAATTTTGGGATTATGAAAAAAATTATACTAAAGAGACAACTTAAGGATGGTATTATACCAAAGGGACAACAACGCTATTTTTTTGTTCCGTTTTGGCAAATTTCCAAAAAAAAAAAATGCATGAGAATTTATAAAGTAAAAAATCAGATTCTTTTATTGTCAAAAAAAAAAGATTCTTTTCAGACTTTGGATATCTTTGTAGTTCAGTCTTGATTACAAATTTACATAATCTAGATTCCGTTCAGATGCCGGGAGCTTCTAGGACAGGTGGTCTACGTACCACGTCAATCTCCCAGGCATCTCGGGTTCAACCCGCGCCTCCTGCGGTGAGGCTGATGTGGCCCAGTAATAAAAAGTTGACAAAAAAAAAAAAAGATTCCGTTCAGACCTTTTGATATCTTTGTATTCATCAGTTCAGTCTTGATTACAATTGTACAATTGTAAAAAGTTTTAGGAGTTATAAGTTAGCTAATAGAGTGAAAAGCAATAGACTTTAAGGCTGATGAATAAGACTATGTAGATAAACTTTTTAAAAATATTCTTATAAAATATATGTTTACTTTAGACTTTAGCCAATCCGAACTGAAACTTTCAGATAATCCCCAAATTTAGGTGTTTTAAAGATATGGATTAATAACCTCCAAGACCAGTTCAAAAGTTCATGAACATAGAAGATGCTCTAGACTTTCTGCTGCTGGCAACGTGTAACTTAGGGATATGTCACGTGGTACCTTTGTATACATAGACACATACGTAACATTGACGGCATAAAAAATGGGTATAGGAACCTAGTTATGTCTATCTGTCATTTTAGGAAAAAAAATATTGTGAGGACCTATTCAAAAGATAAATCAATTTGAATGACTCATGCTTACGCCATCAGAGTACTTGCGAAGAGGTTGTCACTTTCGATGTAAATCAGCTATAAATGATTTGGCCATCATCAGAATGGCTGTATGTGTGTGTTTTAAAAATAATCAGATTTTTTTTAGAGTAATTGCGGTTAGGGTCAACATTCCCCCTCGGGCCCTAAATTTTTTGAAAACTTTTATAAGTAAATAGACCCCTAAATTTGTAAAAACACAATTTTACCCTTTCAAACTTTTAAAATCTTTACTAAATGGTTTAGGACGCTCAAACTCTTAGGACCGGCCATGATTGCAGTCCAGTACAAATTGCTTTTATGGTTTATATGTTTTTAATGTCTGTTTTGCCCCTATTATCTCTCTCAATCTCTTTGTTTTCTCCGTCAGAATCATCTCTCATATCTCTCCTCTCAATTTATTTGTTTTCTCTGTCAGAACCATCATTTATCTTTCTCAATCTTTTTGTATTCTCCGTAGGAATTATTTGTTTTCTCTGTAGGAACCCTTTATCGTCTCTGATCACGACCATGATTACGTTTACCACACCGTTTTCCGACTAGGAGATCCCAAAATCTCTGTCACAAACGTCAAGGTCCCGTCGTCTCCGTCGCCAACAGCTCTGTCAGCTTCACATACTCCCAATTCTTCTCTATCAGAAACTCTGGATGCACTGCTTTCTCTCACTACAACAGCATAATCCAGCCGTGCATAAATGATCAGATTTAATAGCTATGAGATCTGAGGGATTTTCTTAATATTTTTTTTTAATAGTTTTGATTTTTATAGATTTTTTTTTGGACTCTGATCTTGCCCTTTGTGTAAAAGTTTAATATAAATATTTATTATTGAGACTTTTTTCTCATATGATTTTATTAACATTTGTATATTTGTTGTAACAAAAATTTAAACCGTTAATCACTAAAATTTTAATGTGAGATTTTTCAATGCAAATTTCAAAATTAAAATACTAAGATCTCAATAATTCTCCACTGAAAATTTTGAATTAACATTAATTATATATTTTATATAGTATATAATTTAATTTAAATGATATTAATATATATATATATATAATATGAATATCTAATAATGAGACTTCAAATTCATACAATTTATGATCATTTATATTTTGCTTGAACAAAGAAAAATTAACTATTGATCACAAAATTTTCAGTGTGGAACTTTTATCATTTTTAGCAATTTATAGTCGTTTTACAAAATTCAAAATATAATATATAAGAAAATATATTTTTTATTATATGCTTAATGTGATTTTTTATTTTTTTAATAGTATAAAATTAGAAAAAAAGAGGATACAAGAAGTGTTATCAAAATGTGTATTAATCATAATCATTAATTGTCATATATATGTTAATCATATTAGGTAATTTCGTAGTTTTTATTTAAAGAAAGAATTGAAAATATTTTGTTGTATAGTACGAATCAATTTGATAGTTAGTTTAATAAAAAGTATAATATATATTTATATGGAATAATTTATTTTTCTGAAGATTGTAAGAATCATCATAGCGATGATACATAGCGATGAAATATGTTGTAATGCTCCAAAATTAATATATAAGGGATTGTACTCTCTTTGTTTCTAACAAATGACGGTTTAGGAAAATATTTAATTTTACATTTTTTCAAAATAATCATTTATTATTAACATAACCACAATTTGACCAATAATAAAATAGACTATATAATATTATTAGTTATACAATATAAATTGTTAACAAATTTTATATTAAAAATTGAAAACGTCATCTAATTTGAGACAAGAAAAAATATCTATAAAATTGTCACGGGGTTACCTTTCTTAAGTAAAGGTGGAGTATTCACTTTCAGTTCATATTTATCTATTCGAGCTAATCAAAACAAATGTGACATATTATATGCCTAAGCAATACGTGTTCTTACATAAATGCACATTATTGCAAGAGAATGGACATCAAATCAATCATCGACTTACTGAAATTTGGTGAATTATATTCACTTCCTCGCTTCTCATTGCTAGTTGCCTGCCTAAAAATATGAGAAATGTCTTCTGTATGTAATTATTAACTTTATATGATATACAATGGTCCAGTTTTTGGTTAAACTGAGAGTGATCACGAGACTTAATAATATAATTATATATCTTTCGTTGGGAAAACATGTAGTTGACAAACAATAAACATTAGCAAAATAACCACTATCTCATTTGATCGACGTACTCAACATACTATATATTTATTAATAATCCCCTATATATTAATTGAAAAGCATTTGAAAAATTAGAACCTTAATTTTGTATTAATTAAAAAAACCTCAAATCCTAGGTGACACTCTAAATGCCTTATAAATTTCATTTCAAAAAATTCTAGAGCATCTAATATAAAGTATAGTTTAATCTAATGGTGTCACATTATTCCATAATTATATAACGCTAGAGAACATTATATTAACTTAAAATATAGGAAGTGTGTATTTTTTCCTTAAATAAAAGCTACAAAATTACCTAATATGATTTACATATATATGGAAATTAATGATTATGAATAATAAAGATTTGATAACAATTTTTGCATCTTTCTTCATTTTTGTTTAAATTTATATTATTAAAAAAAATTAAACAATCACATTAACCATATAATAAAAAATTAGATTTTTTCTTATATGTTATATTTTGAATTTCTTAAAATGACTTTAAATTACAAAAATGAGGAAACCTTATATGTTATATATATATTTTTTTAAACGACTTTAAAATACAAAAAAAAGGACACCTTATATGTTATATTTTTCTTATATGTTAGAATTTTCTTATATGTTATATTTTGAATTTTTTTAAAACGACTTTAAATTACAAAAATGTAAGTTTTCCTTAAATATACGACTAAAAACATTAAAATGACATGTATCAATTCGATGGTTGATTTGAAAGCTTTCAAAACCATATGGAAGATAAAAGTCAAAATAATTTAACGTGGAAACAATACTGTTCATTTTTTTCAAGAATGTGTTCGATGAAAAAAATAAGGTTTTTATGTCATAATTTGTTTAATGTCCATTAGAGAACATTATATTAACCTAAAATAT
>NC_027750.1:14318023-14348919 GCF_000695525.1 Brassica oleracea var. oleracea | reverse complement strand
GACTTTAAATTACAAAAATGTAAGTTTTCCTTAAGTATACGACTAAAAACATTAAAATGATATGTATCAATTCGATGGTTGATTTGAAAGTTTTTAAAACCATATGGAAGATAAAAATCAAAATAATTCAACTGTGAAAACAATACTATTCATTTTTTAAAAGAATGTGTTCGATAGAAAAAATAAGGTTTTTATGTCATAATTTATTTAATGTCCAATCCGATCAATCCATTATGTATTAATTATAGTTTTGTTCCATTATTTTTAATAAAAATTGATCCGATCCGTCGGAAAAAAATTATATAATAACAACACAAAATATTTTATATATACATGCGCAGGTCTTATCCTAGTCAAATATTGTAACACAAAATTTGGGGGTCTTCAGAAACAAAAAAAAAAATTAAGACAGAACTATTTACACTTGCAGGCAAAGCCGTGAGAAATCTACATTATCTTAAAAATATATGTTATAATGGGATCATCAAGCATCAACATCTTTCAGAAACTAAAAAGACAACTATGAAATGTTTCTTGTTTAATGGAATGTTCTAAAAGTCAATAATCTAGAAGCTCTATGGGTGGTATTTCCACTATTTTCTGCATTTATGGGATCTTCTTCCCCCACCATCTATTGGAGAAACCCACAAATCCCAAACAAACATACATTTCAGAGATGTGAGACTTGTACATATACCCATTGTTTTGTTTTATTTTTTTGTCAACTCATATACAGTATTTATATAGACATAATATTTCATCAAGTTGACTTTGTGAGGATCCTCTTTTTCAGTGAATAATTGGTGCATTGCGCCAAAAGAACACACTTAACAACACTATATTCTTCGTTTATGGGATGATTGGGATCTTTCTCCCTCCCACCATCTATTGGAGAAACCCACAATCCGAGCGAACATTTAACACATAATCCTTCTATTCATTTGACTTAGAGAGGATCCTTTTTCTGAGTGAATCTAAGTGGCACTACTTTAGGCCAAAAGAACACTAATTAACACAACAGTGAATTTCTCTCACAAAGTTAGTTCAATGCTGGTTTCGTCTATGTTTCTTATTGTTCTTAACCTTTGGAGCTGGTGGTGGCTTTGGACGATACGTAGACTCTCTGGTGGAAGCAGTTCTTATACAAATCCCAAAACTCATCTCTGCAAAAGTTCAACATCATTTCTTTTTTTTTCAGAACTGTAAAATAGTAGTGAAGTTTGATGATGATGAAAGGAACTTGTTGAAGGGTGGTGAACCAAACCTGACTTGAGGGGGCAATGTGAATAATGAAAATCCCCTGACATCTGTGGAAATTTCTAGCCCAATCATAGCTAAACGTGAAAGCCCTAATGCATAGCAATGTCGATTAGCTTTTTGATTCTACTTGGTGTGCTGCTGCCAATATTAACCCGTTTTTTAAACCAGAGATAGCTACGCCAATAATGAATTCAACTTAACATAAAAATTGAGACTGGGAGATCTACAACAAGAAGAATTTGACTTGAAAGCAATACTATGATGTTAGTTTTTCAGAACTAATGCAAAAGAAGTAAAATAAAGAAACAAGAGCTGGGGTCAGACTGACGTGCAAATATTAAGTTCAGCATTGCATATGCCTATGACATATTGATATCTTATCATCATTTCCCAAACTCTTATTATGAAAAAAGAGGAATAAATAACCTGAATATATATGCATTAAGCTTTGTGCTACAAGCATATAACAAAAAAGATGGGTACATAATGGGATCAGACTGACGTGCAAATATGTTGTTCAGCATTGCATATGCATATATGCCTATGACATATTGATATATCTTATCATCACTTCCCATACTCTTATTATCATGAAATAAACGAAGGGATGAACAACATGAATGTGCATTAACTACTAATGTTATCTACAACGGGATCATCAGACTGACGTGCAAATACATTTTAATCTGCAGAGCATTAGCCTTAGAGATTACGTATTGTTGTCATCATATCCCAAAAGTTCACACAAAGCAGTAAACATTCATACACAAGAGATCTCAGTTTCAGTCAAACAACAACAAAAACCAGAACACAAACTCACAACGGTACCTCAGAAGTTCCAAAGATCTCAAAGCAGAGGAGCTAGCAACGAGAACATATGGGTTTCCAGGATCAACCTTCCCTCACAAAGAGTCTCTCTCTCTCCATGGAGACCCAAAACACATCTTTATATGCTATCCCAAGTTGCTTACATTTGGATCCAAGTTTTGAGATAAAGCAACTATACTATACATTTATCTGCAATCACCAATACAATAAGAACTTATATTAACAGTGTTCATAACGTGTATAGAGACAGAGCTATGATAAGAACAAAAAGGACAAACCTTTAATGGGATCAAGCTCTAAAGCAGAGACCTTGACACCAATGGCGGAGTCAAACTGCATTAAGAAGAAGCTGATGGAGGTTGTTGTTCATCGCCGTTACTCTCGCTATAGTGGTCGTTTCTTTCAACTTCTTACTCTTCTTCTTCGAATCTTTTCTCGGATCCCAGTGATGGGTTCCGAATCTTTTAGGGCGGAGGGTTTAACCGCTGTGGTTGACATGTTTTTTCCCAGTGTGAAGACAATGTTTGAAGAGAAGCGGCGTTACAAAGAGACACAAGTCTAGGTTTAGCGATGTCTTGTTTTTTTTCTGAACCGGTTGCTTTATGGTTAATTTTAAAACCAATTTATTAAACCGTTCAAATCAGATAACCGGCAACAAACCAAATTAGTTAAATTTACTTGACGGAACCAGTTTTATTTACAAACTTATTCTGTTACACACACAATGAATGTGAAGAGAGTTAGTTAAGCTACTGATGGAGATGGAATCATTCCTCCTATCTTCCTCGCATAAACAAAGACACCACCAGCATCAATAACCGGTTGGGCATCACCGATGGCATTCAGTTTATACTTCCAGTAAACCACCACTATCTCTCAGCTCAATCTCACCGTGTCTCCTGTCTTATATTCATCACAGACTTAACCTTTGACTGGAGTGGAAACACCTCTCCTGTAGCCATCGAGTTACTGAACTAAATCTTAAGTCTGGGAAACAGCGGCTTTAGCTGTGGTTGCTCCTAGCATACAGGACGTGTTCACGTGACAATCCGCAACCGCAACCAAAGTTTTCATCGGGTATTAGATCGAGTATTTTGATATGATCTCTCCTGGATCAACCAACCGGGGTTTTTGGGAGTTTGGTAGATATGAGAGAGGGTTACAGCCTATCTCCTCAGGTTCTTTCTGGTTGGACGGGAATATGCAGGCTTTGTCTGCTGGAATGATCTGGTTGGTGTCCATGTTGTCTTTCAGGATGTAGCAGAAACCGTTGCAGGTGGATTTAGATAGGGTTTCCAGAGGGGGATTCTTTGAAGGTGGCAGTGGCGCACAGGATGATGAAGGATAAGCCATGCGAAGAGAGGGAAATAGAAGAGGAGATGAAGTGGAAGCTTTGATTTTGGGGGAAGGGTGAAAAAGGTTTGCTTGATGAAGAAGGTGGGGCAACGTACGAAGAGAACACACTATTGTTGTATATTTTGGCTCTGTGATCGAACTTGTCTGTCTAAGTGAGTAACAGAGATATGACAAATGTTCTAACCCCTTGTATATACGGATATGCCCCTTGGGGAATTCTAAACGTAGCGTTTTGGAGACACAAGGGTAGGTCGAGGTGACTAACCGATAGTCATAATATATACTTGCTTGCTATGGGGTAGCGACAACAGTAATTTGTTAGCATCCAAATAAAGTAGAGAACATATAAAGTGAAATAGAAGACTAAACCGAAAAGCATAACATATATCCATAAAAGCATAGACTAGGTTCACAAATTCTTGAAACATACATGTTCTTATTGTTCTTTTTTTATTGGAAACAAAAGCAGAAAATTACTTACCCTTGAAGATCAACTCTCATCGACATATGCATTTACCCCTGCATAACAAAATAGAGAAAGAGCCTCAGAGAAAGAACAGAGAGTAACCAAACAATATTCCATTGGATCTTAATGGAAGTTAACAGGAAAAAGACTAACTAAAGACAGGATGATTGCATCTAGAAGAGAGGGACAAAACTTGAAACAACTAATAAGTGATGTCCAAAGTCTAGAACCAGAGTCAATATCATCCTCACACAAATTCAACTAACTTGGCTCCTAACCAGAATCTTTGTATCATCTCATGCTTCCAAAAAAAAAAAAAAAAGAACTACACTTTATTATCATCTCAACAATAAAAAGGAGGAAAGAACCATACTTTAGACCATGATTAACCCCAGTCTTAGTTTAAATAAACGTTTCTTAAATACCAATAAAAGAAATTATCGTTTAAAAAATAATACACAAGAATGAAAATCTCAAATTAACATTTGCCAAAATATATCGCGGCTAAGATACGGAGAGACCGGGGTTAATCATGCGCTTATATCATCTCAAGCTTCCAAAACCATTCTACAACTCAAAATCCCGTACCAAAGAAAACTAACAATCCCATCTCATAAGACCATTTTCACCACACAGAACATGATCAAGAGTGTGGTCGTATCATCCATCATACCTGAGTTGGAGAAATCAAATCAAGCAGCAGCAGCAGAAGGAATCATCCCAGCTTTCCTAGCATAAGCAAAGATCCCACCAGCGTCAATCACGGGCCCAGCGTCACCAATGGGCTTCAGCTTATACTCTTTCCCGGTCGTATGATTAATCAAAACACTATCCCCTTCCCTCAGCTCCACCGTCGCCACATCCCCCGTCTTACACTCATCGCAAACCCTAACCTCCGAATCCAGCGGATAAACCTCCCCCGTCGCCACCGAGTTCCTGAAAAATATCCTCGCGTACGACTGCGCCACCACCGCCTTCGCCCCCGCCGCTCCCAGACACACCGGCGCGTGCTCCCGAGACGACCCGCACCCGAAATTCTCCCCGCCGATGATGATCGAGTACTTCGTCTTCATCTCCCCTGGCTGCACGAATCGGTCCTTGTACGAGGCCGGGAGCCCGATCAGCGCGTAGGAGCCGAGCTTCTCGTACTCGTCGGGGTTCGACGGGACGAGGGTGAGGAACTCCGCCGGGATGATCTGGTCCGTGTCGATGTTGTCGCCGACGACGTAGCAGAGGCCGTGGAAGGTCTTTCTCTCCTGCGGCTCGGCGGCGGAGCGTGCGATGAAGGAGGAGGAGCGAGTCGAGAGGGGTTTGAGATTGAAGGAGGAATTGAATCTGAGAAAGGGGGATCGGAAGGGAGGAGAGGTGTTGGGAGAAGCTAGGGTTTGGGAGAATGTAGGGTTTAGGGATTGCAGAGAAGAAGCCGCCATGGTTTGGTGTGGAGGAAAGACGAGACGAGACGAGAGCTCAAAATGTTCAATAATGAGAAACGACTACAAGTGGAGGAGTTCTCTTTATTTATCGATATGCCCCCGCTCGATCTAATACTACCCCCACATGATTTAAAAGCTGAACCGGATCAACAACTAAACCGGATTACGGTTCAATATGAATATATGGTTCACTCGAGTTTAATCTAATTCAAAAAATTTATTTGTGTATTAATTTTAATTTATAAATTTAAAATAATTAAAACAAATATGATATCTATCTACCCAAACTATTATTTGTGATGTGAAGTTATTTTTCGCATTCGAACTCTTACATTAAAAGTTAAAGTGACTAATTTTGTTTATACTTTAATGAATAATTTATAAATTAGCAAAAATAAAAATGATTTTTTTTAATATTAGATAAGTGACTAAAATTATCCAAAATCACAAATATTTACTTTAGAATTAAAGGACAATTCCTATATATATTTTGTTGTTATCTGAAAATATAATAAAAATGTTAAAAATTAAGAAAAAACAGAAAACACATAACTAAATATTAATCGAGTAAAATTTTTTATTCTTAATTTTAATATAATTGGAAATAAAATATTTAGTGACTGATAAGATTTATTTACTAATAATCAATATAGTGTACAAAGAAATTTTCAAAAATTTATAATACATAAAAAAATTTCAAATGAAAAAATCAAATAATTATTTATCATTATAGTTATTTAATTTTTTATTATTATTATTTTTAATTAGAAATAGATGTATTAATAAGTAATTACAAAGTGTTTATGTCGGTTTAATTTCAAAAGGTAGATAACCATGTCTAAGACGCTAATTCCTACTCTATGTAGTTTGTAATCATTTCGATGGTTTTTTTTTTTTTTTGAACACAATCATTTGATTTCGATGGTTAACATTTTTTTTTCACCCTTTTGTTTAGGCAGTTAGTGGGGTCACTTTTTGAGCTATGGAATATAAATGGACACATCTCAGAAAGAGAGAGTGAAAATTTGCAAGAGAAGATCATCCGAATCTGATAAGGATAGATTTAAGCCTAGATTTAACACAAAAAGAAAGGTGGAAACTCACTTGTGCGATGCAGCCTGCTAAAAGTGGCATAAGGCATATGGTTTTCATACGAAATACTCCTTGGTCTCATCGCTTGCAATACACAATCGGTTATCAACGGAGATCCGTGTACTCAATTGGAGCACGGAAACAGTGTAAGAGGAGGTTATTGGTAGATGGAATGTTTATTTGTAAATTTTTGTTTATTGTTATCATACATATCGCCAGTGTTATTGTCGTTAATGGCTTAGACATGAATCTAGCTTTGAATATAGTTAGACGAAATCTTCTTGAGAACATGCACAAGATATGAATAAATTGTAGCTATGTTGGGCAACGAAATCCATCGGGAAGTGTTCCTCCACAGGCGTTGATGGCCAAGTTAAGGTGAATGGGAGTGTTGGTGGTGATGCCGAGAATGCTGAGCTTAAGCGCGGTACAGAAGCAAAGTGCAATATCAAGATCGATTAGACCTAAGAGAATAGAGCAACAAGGTCTCATAGCTGGTGCGCCAAGATTCAAGTTGATGAGGTTGAGAATATTTGCGCATGTTGAAAGTTTGAGTTGGTCTCTTGGACAAGTATTTTCTGCCACAACCAGGGGAATGAGGTTGAGGAAGAGAAGATTGATTACAAGGAATATAGCAAGTATGGTTGAGGTTTTTGCAGCCATATATATATAGCTGATCACGATTTTATATTTTGATCTTTCTATATGATATATGTTTGTTACTTTCAGCTATGGAGCAATATAGATGTGAAGGAAGGTTTATTTATAGCTTGTTTGATTATTGGAGATCGCTGGCCTAGTGTCTAACTAGGGCTAATGAATATATAGTTGGAGAAAGTTTAGTACTATTACAATTAGGTACGCAGGATTGTGTATTTTTAGATACTAGTTTGGCTCTGCCGATTACTTTAATACTAGGAAGCCTATGTATATGAAAGGCCCTAACCTAGAAAATGAAATATTACCTATACATAATCAATATAAGTATTAGTGTACATATGTATATATATAATAATCGTTCCAGAATACCCTTAGAATGCATGCAGGGCAATTTGAGAAATCAAATCTAATTAGGTTGGTCTGTTATTTTCGACATGGTTTCCTTGTTTGGTTCGGGACAAGAGTCTACTTCAAAATAGCAATGTTTGTTTTCTTTCTTTTTAATACCTGCATTGATAGCAAAGACTCGTACTCAATTAAATTGGTTTTCATAGTAAAGACTAGTATGCTTTTATATAATCTTATTACCACGTATAGGTTCATCTTCGGATTTTGACCTAACAATTTGGCACTCTATTGTTGACATGAAGAAATAAATGACAATGAGTATTGTCATGAAGATCCACAGGAACCCATCCACGGCTTATCATTCTCAGCAAATCATTTCCATGTCAATCCATCCACGCAACTTATCCATTCGACCATTGAAGACAATGATTTTGAAAGTTGTTATTTCTCTCTTTACTCAAGAAACATGCATGCTGTTTTATTTATTATTTTTTTTTGTCCAAATCTAGATTAGTTTAAATATTTGTTGTAACAAAAAATTATCTGTCAAGAAAATCATTTTCTTTTTCTCTTTCTTAAATATCTAAATCTCCATCATTGAGCAATGGCAAGCCGGAGATGGTAAATATTAAGAAAAAGTAGTAAAGAATAAAAATAAAAATAAACTTAAAATTATTAAAACTATGTCATTTTAATTATTTAATTTAGTTACAATTAAAAAAAATATTATGTAACTATCAAAGTTTTTTATTAAACAAAAATATTGTAGAGATAAAATTTGTATAGGTGTTGAATTGATAGGTTGAAGAAAGAAAAGACTACGAATTGTAAAAATGTGTAAATTAAGATGTTGAATTCATTCAGAACCATTGTACATAGTCCAACAAAAAAAATGTATTTAGACAAAACTGGTGTGTCTCTCTCTCTCACGCACTAGAGGTTCACGTTCTGCAACATCCCAACCACGTACGGCTCAAATTCCCTTTCGCTTTTAGACACAAACAGTGTTATAAAAATAATTAGACAAATAATCAAAAAGTCTCCTCTCTTTTTTGTCTCTCTCTCATTCGTCAAAACATATTCACATTTTGACTTTTTTTTTCCCCGGTGCTCAGATCCGATTTCTCGCCGCGAGTGCACCGTTGATTCAATCGGCTTCCCTGGAATATGAAGCGGATGATCGTAGGTACTGTATGTTTTTTCATTGCATCGAAATTGGCTTTGTACTCTGATCGAAAATGACATGATCTGAGATTCCTATTTCATCATCGGTTTAGTCTCTTGAATCAACATTGATCTTTTGATTTAACACAAGAATTTTAAAAAATTCATTTTATTTAGAATGTATATAATCTTGCTGATGTGAAGAACAACAGATCAAAGAGAATGTAGTTTCTAATTGTATTTAAGGTAATGATTCCTAAAGTGAAACAAAACAGAACAAAAGGTCTGAAAGATGACAAAGGTGAAGGAAGACCTTTTTTTTTGTCTTTGAAGGTTCTGTTTCGGTGGGTCCTTTCATGTTTACCTTTAGATCATATGTTCTTCTCCTCTTTACAATGTTTGATTCTGAGTGAGAGCAAAGGAAACTGCGTTGACTCAACTCAATGATAGTTTTAGATTTGTTTCGGTTTGATTCCTGTGGAATGAGTTGTTTATTGTTTCAAGTGATGCAGTTGCTAGCTACGGTGGATTGGATAGAGACATTTGATTCGGTTTTAGTCTATAAAAAGGTTGAACAATGCTCGAGAATCAATCCAAAGAGCTTAGTGAGAACAGAGAGGACGAGATTACACGTCAGCTTTGGGCAAATGGGCTCTGCATGAAAACAACTGAAGTTGAAGCAAAGCTTGATGAAGGAAACATCCAAGAAGCTGAGTCCTCTTTGAGAGAAGGCTTATCACTCAACTCCGAGGTTTGTTTTGTTTGTAATCTTCCAAACTCTTACAAGAAAAGATTTGTTCTCTCTCATTTTTTTTTTTATGGTTACAGGAAGCAAGAGCTCTCCTTGGAAGACTAGAATACCAAAGAGGCAATCTAGAAGGCGCGCTTCGTCTCTTTGAAGGTATTGATCTTCAAGCAGCCATCCAGCGCCTACAGGCCTCCGCTCCTCCCCCTGAGAAGCCAGTCAATAAGAAAAACCGTCCTCGTGAACCACAACAGCAACCAGTTGTTCCACAGCATGCTGCTAGCTTAGTGCTTGAAGCTATCTACCTAAAAGCCAAGTCACTTCAAAAGCTTGGGAGAACAGCCGGTGAGTCCTCTTGATCTTGATAACATTTTGTAAATCTTTTTCCTTACTGTTTTTAAAAAAAATCTGCAGAGGCTGCAAGAGAATGCAAAAGCGTTCTTGATTCCGTCGAAAAAATCTTCCAGCAAGGGATATCTGATGCTCAAGTCGACACAAGACTCCAAGAAACCGTTAGCCACGCCGTGGAGTTACTTCCATCTCTATTTAAAGACTCTGGTGATTACCAAGAAGCTATATCTGCTTATAGACGTGCGCTTTCAAGCCAGTGGAACCTCGATAACGACTCTTGTGCAAGGATACAAAAAGACTTCGCAGTCTTTCTTCTACATTCCGGAGTAGAAGCGAGTCCACCGAGCTTAGCTTCTCAGGTGGAAGGCTCTTACACACCTAGAAACAACTTGGAAGAAGCCATTCTACTTCTGATGATTCTCATCAAGAAGTTCAACTCCGGGAAAGCGAAATGGGATCCGTCTGTGATCGAACACCTCACCTTTGCCTTATCTCTATGTAGTCAGACCTCGGTGCTCGCCAAGCAGCTTGAAGAAGTGATGCCTGGTGTGTTCACCCGTGTTGAGCGTTGGAACAGTTTAGCACTTTGTTATAGCGCAGCTGGTCAAACCAGTGCGGCGGTTAATCTTCTTAGAAAGTCTCTGCATAAGCACGAACAGCCTGATGACCTCGTGGCGCTTTTGCTAGCTGCTAAGCTTTGCAGCGAGGAGCCTTCTTTAGCTGCAGAAGGCGCGGGGTACGCGGAGAGGGGTGTAAAGAATGCTCAAGGGATGGATGAGCATTTGAAGGGAGTTGGTTTGAGGATGTTAGGGCTTTGTTTAGGGAAGCAAGCCAAAGTCCCCACGTCGGATTTCGAAAGATCTAGGCTTCAGTCTGAGTCACTGAAGGCGTTAGATGGAGCTATAGCGTTTGAGCATAACAACCCTGACTTGATCTTTGAGTTAGGTGTTCAGTACGCTGAGCAACGGAACTTGAAAGCTGCGTCGCGTTATTCTAAAGAGTTCATAGATGCAACTGGAGGGTCGGTTTTGAAAGGGTGGAGGTTTCTGGCTCTTGTCTTGTCTGCTCAGCAACGGTTTTCGGAAGCTGAGGTTGTGACTGATGCTGCTTTGGATGAAACTGCAAAGTGGGATCAAGGACCTTTGTTGAGACTTAAGGCAAAGTTGAAGATCTCTCAGTCTAATCCAACAGAAGCTGTTGAGACTTACCGTTACCTTCTAGCGTTGGTTCAAGCTCAGAGGAAATCTTTTGGACCTCTCAGAACTATTTCTCAGGTTACAAAATCTCTGTTCTGTCCTATTCTGTTGATGATATCATCATAAACTTTATTCTAAATCCTTTTACACAACAGATGGAGGAAGACAAAGTGAATGAGTTTGAAGTGTGGCATGGCTTAGCTTATCTTTACTCAAGCCTTTCGCATTGGAACGATGTGGAAGTCTGTCTGAAGAAAGCCGGCGAGCTTAAACAATACTCTGCTTCAATGCTGCATACAGAAGGCAAGAACAAGAACCCACTTTGAACTAATCTCTTAAGATCCCTTTGTATTAATTTGCTCATTTTTGGTATGATCAGGTCGAATGTGGGAAGGAAGAAAGGAGTTTAAACCAGCATTAGCTGCTTTCTTGGACGGTTTATTACTAGACGAATCATCGGTACCTTGCAAAGTAGCGGTTGGAGCGTTATTGTGTGAAAGAGGGAAAGAATATCAACCAACACTTCCTGTGGCGAGAAGCTTGTTGTCTGATGCATTGAGGATCGATCCGACAAACCGAAAAGCTTGGTATTACTTAGGAATGGTTCATAAGCATGATGGACGTATAGCTGATGCTACTGATTGCTTCCAAGCTGCTTCCATGCTTGAAGAATCTGATCCTATTGAAAGCTTCTCAACCATTCTTTAAACCATTTTTTTCACAAAGATTTGTTATTGTTTCATTATTTACATGTAAAATGTTAACCTTTTAATTTCTTCAAACTAATATAGTTTTGAACCCCACATCCATAAACTAATCAAAGTCAAAAGAAATGCATACAACATAACAGAAGAGTTGAGTCTTGTCAACTAGTTATTGGGAATGTTAACACAAGAGTGAGTCTTCTCAATATGGTTTTAAACTCAAAATCCAAAAACTGAACTAAGTGAAAAGAAATGCAACACAACATAACACAAGAATGAGTTTTAAACTCAAGGACCCATAAATGGAACAAAATCAAAAGAAATGCAATACAACACAACACAAGAGTTGACTCTAGTTCTTGGGGATATTAACTCCAACAATCTTGGCCGGAGTTATGCGGAGGAGATTTCCAGGCTTACCAGGCAAAGCTCCTTTAATCATCACAACATTCAACTCCTTATCAACCTTAACAATCTTAAGCTTCCTAATCTTCGTCCTCGTCCCTCCCATCCTCCCAGGCATCTTCTTCCCTTTGTAAACCCTCCCGGGCGTCGTCCCGGCACCAATAGACCCCAAAGCACGATGACTCTTGGAACCATGAGTCATCTGCCCTCTCTTGAAGTTATGCCTCTTAATCCCTCCCTGGAACCCTTTCCCAATCGTCGTCCCCGCCACGTCAACAAGATCACCTTCCTTGAAAATCTCATCGAACACCAGCTTCTGGTTCGGCTCGAACCCTTCCACGCTCGTCAGCCTGAACTCCTGGAGATGCCGCAGCGGGATCACGCCGGCCTTCTCGAGATGGCCCGTCTCGGGCTTCGTCAGCTTCTTGTCGCGGACGCGGCGGTACCCGACCTGGACGGCGTCGTACCCGTCGGTGGCCAAGGTTTTGACCTGGGTCACGATGTTGCCTTCGCGGAACCCGACGACGGTTACGGGGACCACGGTTCCGTCTGGCTCGAAGAAAGACATCATCCCGAGCTTTGAGGCCATCACGCCGATTCCGGCTTCCATGGACATGGAGATTGTGAGGGCTCGTTTGGGTTTGGGAGAGGGTTTGGTGAGAAAGGAAGAGGCTTTCGATGGGTTGAGTAGTGAGGAGGATAAGGTTGGTTTGTTGAGTGAAGATGGGAAGGAAAGAGACGCCATTGTCATCGCCATTCGAGCTATACAGAGAAGAGGAGAGACGAGAGAGGATAAACACTCTTCTTATCTTCTTCTTCTTTCACTCCAACCTCGAAATTTATCTTTATACCCCTATATATAGTATTAATTACAATACACAGCTCTTTTGTTTCCCCTTTGCAATATTGGACCCTTAAATTTCATGTTTTTTGTTAATCAAGCTCTTGTTTCAAATACACGATTACTTTACCATTAAAATGTTTTCGTAATCGTTTCACTAATAATCAAAATTTTCATTTTATTCAACCGACACCTTAAATTAATAAATTCATTTGTTCTTCTTCACCAAATCATAAAATTCGATCTGAGAGTGTGAGATGTAGAGATGATGGATACAAAATTTAAGGATTTAATAGTTTTTTTTTTTTTTTTGGTAAAAAAGGATTTAATAGATAATAATAAATAAATTTAGGATATTTATGTCAAAATAAAAGTTTTATTAGAACAATACGATAGTTCAAAAATTAAATATATATATTAATGATGTTTAATGGTTGTTCAATTATATATTTGAAATAATTTGGTCAATGAAATAAAAGTTTTCTTGTTTGATTAAAAATTATGAGCATTAAAATGATGTATTTGTGAATTACTTTTTTTTTTCCAATTTTCAACTTGGGTAAAGTTATAAAATAAATTTTCTTCTGTAGTATATTTTACTTATATTTTAAAATTAATATTAATTATGTTATCAAAATTTCCTTCATTTATTCCAATTTAAATGAAAAAAGCTTGAATTCTCAAAGATGATTGTCGCATAAATATGCCACAAGGGTATAATGATCAAACTATGGAGTAAAACACTGGAAAAACGTTGAATACGATTCAACACTGGAATATTATTGTTTTCCATACAATCACTTCCATGTTTTTCTAGTAATCAATATAGATAGCAATGACAATGGTGGAGTTTAGAGACGAGATATAAGAAGGGGAACAGAGGCAGGTCCTTCTTCACCCATCACAAGCTGAAACAGGTCCAACACACGCATCATGCATTCCTCAGCAGCCATCAGTCCACTCGAATAAGCACCATGAACCGAGCCAGCGAAGCTCGAGCTCGTAGCTTCACCAGCAAAGAACAAGTTATCCACTGGAACCCTAAGCCTCTCGTTGAGATCATGAGGTTTTCCCACAGCATCATAGCTATAAGATCCCAATGAGTTCACATCAGATCCCCACCTCGAGACAAGATACTGCACCGGAGCCATAGCATCTGGAAAGATTCTCTTGAGCTGCATGACTGCGAAACTCGCAGCAGATTCATCTGACATCTTCTCAATGTCTCTGGCGAGCTGACCAGCCGACATGTAAACCAGAAACGGATGACCTGTGGCCTTGTGCAGGTTCAAGAAGTAGCTGCAACCGTAGGAGGTTTCTGCAGCCACTCCTAGTAACTCTACTTGTGGCCAGAAGACTTTCTCGAAATGGAGTATGATCTTGTTCATGATACCTACTCCGAGTTGGTTGATTGCTTCTTGTTTCCAATCTGGTAGCTTCGGTTCGAATGTTATTGTTCCGGATTTTAAGACACCGAGAGGAACAGCGATCACTGCAGCATCCGCAACAAATGTTTTACCGTCTTCTGTAGTTACTTTCACTCCATTATACTGCCTTACGATCTTAGTAACCCTGAGAAGCAAACGAAACATAAGTATATGCCACAACTCTTTAAAAAATATGCAAAGAACCCAATTGGTGATAGAATAGTGATTGACTTGGAAAAAGGCTTAAAGTATCGTCATCGGTTTGATTCTTGCTGGAAACAAAATTGTTACTATTTGACTAGACGAAGATGAGTCCATGCTTTAAGCCTCATTTAAGAAAACTCGGGGTCAATCATTGGTCTCCATGCCCAAACTGATTAATTATTCATACTAAACAGGTTATATCCATTGATAAGTTGTGAAGAGTTTAACCATAGATAACCTCTTATTCTCTTAATCATCCCATCAAATAAGTGGAAGATTCATTAAACTGTGAAACGTTACTCTACTATAATGTAATGTGTTTCCAATGCCAATAAAAAGTAATTTAAAGTAACTTATCTAATAGTAATATAGTATATAACATCCAGTCAAATAAAATGTGTTCCAACCCGTAATATCACAAGTACCACTTTGTCCCGGACCATTGCAAGAAAACTAGACACAAAATCTTTTCTATCTGGCATTAACTTTGTAGGAATAAACAATATATATGCAAAGGTTCGGGGTTTACCTATGGTTTAGTCGAATATCAAGCCCTTTGGCCAAGGTATTGATGACAGGACGATACCCTCTAACCATAAGACCGTGTCCACCAGGAAGAAGTTCCTCCTGCACATGTTAGGTGATGTTCAAGAAACAGTGTGTACTTAAACTCCAAGAGGAAAAGAATGCAACTAACCTGGTCCCAACACTGTACAGAGATGGTATCAGCATCGGCAGCAAACCATCCTTCCATGCGGCACAAGTACCACTGAAGTACATTGTGTGCAAGCCCCTCTAACTTCAACTCGGGTTTTCTTGAAAACACAATTGAGAAAGCCTGAGATATTGACATGTCTGCATCCTCCTCATCCCTCACTTTCTTGACCTGCATTTTCAAAATAAAATATAGCTAAGACTAACACAAGAATCAGAATATGTGAGAAGAAAGACCACATACCTCTTCCAAAATCTGCTTAAATGTTACCCCAACCTCTCTTACTAGCTCTTGAGGAACTTGATTGCCATCCATATCAAACAGAGCATAGCTGCCCAAACGAAAAGAAACCACACATTGAGTTTTAAATAAGAATATAAGTGAATAAAGATTAAAAAAATGCAAACAGACCTCTCAAGATCATGATCATACAAGACCGAGTTGTCACCACTGGTACGATACAAGGGCAGTCCTAGTCTCCCAATTACTGGTGCGAGAGGATTCTCTTTGCACACTCCGTGCAGCCTGTGTATGCTGCAGAGTTAGTAAAAAGGTAAACAATAACTCAACGAAAAGACCAAAGACCTGTGAGAATTACCATGATGCACCAAGATCAACAGGAAAACCGAATGAGTAATCAGTGTGGACTCGTCCACCAATCCTGTCACGTGACTCCAGTACAGTAACCTAAAAAGACAAAAAAACCACACAACCATTAAGAAAACGATGATGATCAAAATCAGTTTCTAGGGTATATCTTCCAAGTACGTGAAACTGCATTTGGTTTTGTAATAAAACAAACAAAACCTGAAAGGAAGCATCTTGAAGAGTGCGAGCAGCTGAGATTCCAGCAAAACCACTTCCGACAACTATCACAGACGGTGACCTTGTCTTCATGCTCTCACCACCTGAAAAAAAACAAAAAAAAAGAAAACTTAAATTTTTATTTAAAAACCTCAACGGTTACAACCAACAATGAAAGAGAGTGATCGGTTAAAAGAATAGAATACCTCTACGCATTTGACGATGATCAGAGTTTTTCCTCGACTCCATGATTTTTTTCAATTTTTGATCAAAAGATTAAGCTCAAGATTATTAGAATTACGGTTATTATTATTATTATTATTACTACGCTGGGGAGAAAAATGAAGGATGAAGATGAGAAGACAAGTCGTGAAGTGGCTCGAAACTGAAGATGAACAAATTAGCCTCCCAAACAAATTCATGCGGCTTCTCTTTTATAATCAACGATGATCGTATGAGCAATTCAAGCGAAAAAAATGGACACTAGAGAGACAGAGACTTTAAGTGAACGAACAAAAAAACACAGATTTCTAGAGAGAGACAAGAGTCCTAGGTTTTCTCGCCTTCCAGTCCTGAACTCGGGTAAAGTAGGTTAGGTGCTTTATATAATAAAAACTTTTGGTTTTATTTAATTGTTAGCAATAAAAATTTAATATTTACGAATATGTATATTATTAATTAACCATTTTAATGAAGTTTTTGCTACTTAATTTACTGATTACTTTGAGACAAAACCTTACTGTTATCTATAAAAAGTCAATATATATATTATATTTATTGCAAATTATTAGAAAGAAATAATTTAATATTTTTAAGTTTGAACCATTTAACTGCTATTATAATTAGTCATCATAATTAAGATTGTAGTAAATAATGATATATATCATTGTCTTTTTTATACTACTTAATTATGCTATTACAAATTATAAAAACATTACATCCGAAAATTTACATGTCTTATGATCATTCACGTCTGACTGGATCACGCTAAAACCGTCAGATTTATTCCTGACGGTATTTCTAACGCCTTGATAATAATCTCTGGTAAAGTTTTTCTCCAATATTCTCCATAATAATATATTATTGTCACTATTCCATAATAATATATTATTGTCACTATAGAGGATATGCTATAATCCTCTATAGTTTGAGACATATATGAACGTTCAGGTGTCCAATCATATTTTGGTTCTTTAGGGGTATGAGATTGACCTCATTTGGATATTCTTAAAGTTTGGTGTGGATTTTTTTGGATTCGGTTTGGATATTTGCACATCGCAAACCTAGTTAAACATGTTTTAACTTCGGGTTTGGTTCTACATTGAGTTTCAGTTATCCCTATACTTGTTTGTGTTTCAAAAGTACATACTTTAGTTCACAAACTTGACAAGTTTAAACAATAGTATTTTAGTTAATTTTAGGTATTAAATAATTCACAAAATGTACATTAGATTAACAACTGAAATAATTATTTATGTAATAGATACTTATTTTAGGTATTCAATAGCATTATAGAATATTTTAAGTATTTATTATGAATTGAGTTCTAGTTGGGTATAAGTTTTTCTGCGATTTTGAATTTTCAGATTTTTTTAATATCCATTCAGATTCGATTCGGATAAAATGCATAATTCGAAATACCGTAGAACAAGATCCATTTGGTATTTATGTCAGGTTCAGATTTATTTTTAGGGATCAGGTTTTTGTATTTTTGAATTTAGTTTATTTGTCTATCCCTAGTTTTAGAATATTAATAATATTACTATAATATTTATTATTAATTTAAATGATTTCATAGAAATATTTTTAGTATGAACAATAATAGATACATTTTATAGCTTTTAATGAAGAGAGAACATCAAATATTTGGGTTACACTTACACCGTTCAACTTTCATGGTTGGACTATTTGCAATTGTTAGTTGAGCTGGGAGTGCGTAAGGGTTTTAGTGTGATGTTTGTTTATGGCGTGTTGTTTAGTTTCTGTTGTTACCACAATATCTAGTGTTTATAAATTAATTTGCTCATGACTTATACCATTAAACAAATTCATTTGACATTTTCCGTGTTTAATATATACGTCTTATATTAGATATTTTAGTTTAAATATCTCTTGTATATAATATTTTACATAGGAAAATTAGATATCTTTACATATTTTAGTCAGATATTAAAGTAAATTTAGTTTTATCATTCTGGTATTATAGTATTTTTGAATTCACCATTTCAAGATTTATGTTGTTAAAGCATATATTTTAGATATCTGAATTTTATATTATATATTGAATATGATTTTTGGGTGAAAGATGTTGTATATTCTATATTTTGTTTACTTTCTCTTACACATAAAAGAGATCGTTGAAATGAATAAATATGACAAAAAAATAAACACATGCACAATAACATAGAGCATATACATCAATGGGTACACAAATAAAGGGAGAGACGAAACATCATGATATGTGTATGTTGGTATTTTGAGCGTAATGAACATAATGAGCATGAACACATAGAGGTTGAGATGAACGAATTGATTCATGCAATCTTAATTCGAAGTGTTTGTTAATAGTTTTGTGGACAGTAAGCATTCATTAGAAATTTAACTAAACATCTTAAATTTACTTATATATGATATTGTAACACCCGAATCCTGCCTCTCGACCAAACTGGATCCGTTTGCTACTTATTAATTTCTTTGCTTGTTTGATTCATTTTAAGTCTTTCAATGTCTAAGTCATATTCAAATATGAGGTTCTAAAACAAATAAACATATAGCACAGCGGAATATAAATGTGTGTAAATTGTATTACTTAGAAACATGAAATCCGATACACAACTTTTTAACAGTTTCATAGACAATCACTAGTTCATCCCTAGCATCATCTAACCACACGTTACATAGCCTCTCACTGACCGATCTTTCACGGCTTCTTGGCTTGACCAGAACCATCCTTAGTTCCGGAAACCACAACCAGATAAGCATTAATCATAATCGAGAATAGAACTGGTCGATTCTACAATACTTGGCTTGGTTTCTAGAACATAGATAAACCTCAGACACATAATTATAAAAAGATATGAACCTGCCTACCGTATCCTAAGTCATACAACCAACCACCCCTTGACTTAGAATCAGATAGACAGTCCAGAATAGATAAACAGAACACACGAACAGTTCTGGATCGCTCCGAAGACCAATCCATCAAACCGGATAGAATCTAGGTTTGACCGGCCCAATTGAAGTCCGGCTCAATGGCCCAACGGACTTCCTTACCTGATCCGGCCTTGGGCCTGGATCCAAATGGCCGAGTAAGCCTCAAGCCCAATCCGGTAGGCTTAGCAACCGATCAGACCTTGCGACTCTTACCCTGACTTAGACAAACCGTGAACCTGTTTTGACTTAACAAGTCATAGACTGATCCATAAGGATCAGACACAAGCTGTCTCAACAGACACCGTTTGGAACATGCACCCCTGCGGTCCTTGGTACCTCTTGATGTTCGTACCTCTTGGTCCTCGTACCTCTTGATGTTCGTAACCTTTGGTTACTTACACCCTTTGGCATCTCACAACCTTTGGTAACTCGTGACCTTTGGCAACTCACAACCTTTGGGACATGACCAACCGTTTAGCCCAACCGCCCAGTCTATGGTGTGAATCGAACCATCCGCATAGCCGACCCGTGTCAAGGCTAGCGGTTCGGTTATGAACGGCCAAGTCTAGGGACGTCTCCCTTGGACTGAACCAACACAACCCTTCGTGTATAAACAGAAAGAAGAGAAAGGGATCGGATAGAAACAGGAAGATGAGAAGCGGTTATGTCTAATGACCCGACCAGAGCCGTGGTGCGATCACAAGGACCGTCCATTCGGTCTGATGGAGCCCTAGCCCACCACGTACCTTCTAAACCGTGTCAGGGTTTTCCATGTTCTTCTCCTGGTCTCGGTCTCCCATACTTGATCGGAGGTTGCTTCACAAACGATCAGATCGCCGGAAACTCTCTCTCTCTACGATTTCTCTGAGTTATTTTACTCTGGATTGGATGAATGAAATTGACAGAGAGGGCCCCATATTTATAGAAAACGAGGGGGTAAGTCTTGCCCCACGAACAGGCATGACTTGCTAGCGGATGGGCACCATCGGCCAAGGGTTGCACCGTCTCGGCCACTTGCATCCCATCGCCTATTCTGATTGGGTTTGGGGTCGGTCATAAGCCCAAGGCCTTACCCAAGCCTTTTGGACTTAGCCCACAGCCTTGTCCCAAGCCCCAACGGTCCATGACCCCATGACCGGACCTCACAGCCCGCCACTGGCCCGTACCCGGACCATCGACCCGTACCCGGACCATCGGCCCGAAACCCGAACAGTCCGTTGAGCTGAGGTGAGCTGACTCCCAGTTGCCCCAGCTGAGTGAGCTAGAAGTCCAGCTAGTGGAGCTGACTTAGTAGTGGCCGAGCTGGAGTGAGCTTAACCTAGCCTCGTTGAGCTAGTCGAGATACCCGTTCACTTCGTCCAGTTACCGTCTTACTCGTCCTAGCTGACTCTCGACTTATATAAGGTTAAGTCTAAGTTTACTTATGTTCTTAACCTTCAAACTTGGCCATGGAACGCTTGCCTTTATATCCTAAAACTGGCTGGTTCGTTCCCTCGAACCATGGTCGTCCCGACAATCCTTATCTAGGATTGCGGATGTTACAGATATTTTCTTAATAAAAATAATATTCATTAAAACAATAACATTCCTATTAAAAAACAAATATATTTCACATTAGGCAATTATCATTTTATTGTTTATCATATTTAATCTAGACCATTATATATATATATATATATATATATTTCAGCAATTAATTATGAAACGAAAATTTTAAAATTATCATATTAACTTCTTATATACAACAAAATAAATAATATTTTATTGGTTGAAACATTTTATTTTTTTTTATTTTTTTAGTAAAAATAAAAACACCAAACAGAAAATAATATATTAAATAAATAATATTTTTATAATAATAAGTCATTTAATTTAGTCACATACAAACATTTTGTGAATAAAAATTTCTAGACAAATATTTTTAATAAAATATGTATTAATTCATATAAAACTAATGTTTAAAATTAAAACTATTAATATAATGTTGCATTTAAAAAAAATACTATATTAATATATGATATGTACAATTTCATCAAAAAAAATTTTTACAACAAATATAAAATTTTCAAAAAAATATTATATACATAAAAATTTATATTAAATTTATATTTTTTATATTTTAAATGCTATTTAAAATATATATATATATATATATATATATTTGCACAAACGTGCGGGTTCAAATCTAGGTAAAAAGTTAATAGATCGCAGTTAGACATAGATCTAATAAGTCTATATATATATATATATATATATCAGGTATCTGACTAAATTTGAAGAGTTCTAAAATATACGCTGGCCAATATCAATCATGCGTATGATTCTTAAAAATCTGCCAAATAAAACTTAAATAAAAATGGACACTTTAATTTCTAGACGCTTACGAATGACTCTATATGATATTGGTAGCTATGAGTTTGGTTACAACTGAAGATGAAACATTTACAATAATATGCTCGATGTATTTTTTTATCCTCCGCATAAAACTTTTCAAAACAATTTTCCATATTCACTAGTATGTGATTTTTGTATTCTCTCAAACGTTATTCAGACTGAGAAAATATCTTAAGTTAATGTGTCGTACTAATCCACGAGATGGAACCATTTTAAATGGTTTAAACTAATGAAAGTCATATACAAAACTGATGGGAAAAGTTGAGTTCTCCAATGCAAATTTTTCACTATAGTTAGCGAAATACTCAATTATTTCATTTGTACATTATAACCTCATATTTGTTAAATAGACCATTTTATTTACTCATAAACTTCAACAAACTTACAGTAAGTTTAACTTATACCGTCGTTATCTGGATGTGTTCAAATTTATTATATATTATTTCGAAAACAAAATTAAAAACAGTAGTTTGTTCTTACTAATTAGAATATATGCAATTGGATGGGACACAAAAAAACGAGTTAAGTAATCACTAAAACATATCAAACTATATAAGCAGTTGATAGTCCACAAGTTGATATGCTAGACAACATTCAAAACCTGAACGTTGATAGTAAAGAGGAATATAAGCAGTTGATAGTCCACAAGTTTTTCTCTTATTGTCGTTGGGATATCATATTTTGTGTTTGTGTGACGGATCTATTAATTGGATTAGCAACTAAGAAATATTCATCTTGGATAAACTCGTAGAAGTAGTAGAGGGCTTCAGGAGAAAATTGAAAAAAACGAGAAGGGAAAAAAGATGATACTCAAAAAGAAAATTTATTTCTGGTTTTAATATAAGTATGTTTATGCATAGTTTTTTTTTGTTTGAGAACTAGCTTTATGTTTATGCATAGTTGAGTGTGTGAATCTAACCTTTGAGATTTCATTTTATTTCTTTGTTTTTAGTTTCGAATTAGCTGTTGTAACGTCGATTGTTTTTCTCACTTAGGTCGACTATTTAAAAACTGAGATATGTTAAACAATGAACTTAGCACAGAGAATTGTCTAAGATATTTTACTCAATTATTGCTAAAATGGATTGTTGTCCAGTGGAGCACAAGACTAACAACTGAAATTGTGGATGTGTGACAAATGACAGATGACTTTCACTGAAATCTGCTCCTTCACATGTAGCTTGCTTGCCTTTTCATCTCTATATTTATATGTATTTAAACAATCGGCAACACAATAATATGACATCCTAAAAGATCAATAATGTATCAAACTCCGGCCACATCTCTATTTATATGTATTTCTTAGAGCTAGATAATGTTTTTGTTTCTCTTAGGAGAACATATATAGAACAAAATTAATGGAAAACAGCATGGGTTTTCTAGCTTTTTTTATCAAGAAAACAATTCATTTTTCGAAGATATTAGTGAAATATGAACCACATACCAAACATGTATTTTACATTTTATGGTTCTGGACGATTATGAAAGCTCATGTCATTTGACAGTAAGGTTAACATACATAAACTCGCATATACAGAAAATAACGTTTAAACTATGTTCAAAAGATGGCCTTAGTTTAAAAAAAAAACTATGTTCAAAAGATTATATAAATAACGAAGAATGCCCCAACAACCAAACAAACCACAAAAGAAAGAAAAAATGCCACAGCCGCTTAGTGGCGCCCTAACGAGGACCGTCGGTGGTCTTCGTCGGCGCAGAAGTACGTTGACTTTCCTGTCCCGCCGGAGAACCAAATGTCATCATCTCCATCGGCTACGTTTAATATCAAACCACAACATGTCAAATAAACTACGTCGTTTGTGGCATTTCACTGGGCTCTTATATGTACTTAACTACGTAACGTATGAGCCTTACCTGAGACGTGCCCTGCATACGTGGGAATAGGCCAACATATCTACCAAACCGATCGGGAAAAACTTGGCTTTGTACCGGGTTTTGACAAACTAAACCAGGATTGTTCTGAATAGCAGACCCGTCGATAACCGGAAATCGTGGCAACAGTACCGGGCTTTGCACCTGACGGATGAACGGTGGAGGAGGCTGTACCCCAGGGAACATAATAGGAGTCGCTGCAGCACCAGCCATTCCACTCCCCATCCACATAACTTGAAGCTGTAACTGAAGTGACTTCAAATAATCTATGGCTTCTTCCAAAATTGAAGCTTTATCAGTCTACAAGAAAAACAAACTCGATTGACACCAACTTAATCAATTAGTCCCCATATCAGATTCAAGTTTATAACTTACTTTTGTGCAGTGAGGTATTAGTTCGTGCAAAGCCTTCATTCTCTCATTGATCCTATCTCTCCTCCTCTAATTTAATTAACAAATGAAACAGAGTTACTTAGTATATATATCTTTGTCTGAATACATCATACACTACCCTCCGATAAAATAGATGTTTTAGTTTATAATAAATAATAAACCTCAAAGAACAATGAACTTTATTGAAATGCTATTAGTTTAAAGTTAGTGAAAATTGACAATAGCAAAAAATACATTTATGATGAAAAAAAATTAATTAGACGAATTGAAAAAAATACCCTTTCGGAAAGATTATGAACTTCAGCTGCTCGACTTCTTCGGGTTGATCCTGATCCTTGGTTCGACTTGCTATTACCGATAGCCTGTAAAACGTTTCAAGAACAATGAGAAATGGACTAAGAAAACGTTTCAAGAACTTATCATCATGAGTTAAAAAATAAAGCATACATCTGACTGAGACACAGATTCATCAGTGTCCATTATATGTTTTCTCTTACGGTCTGCTGTGATGCTTCTTCCACAAGCTATTTCTTTGTTGTTCTTGCCAAAGCTGCAACCAGAGGAGCCACCTGATGATGAATTTTCGGTCGAGTAGAGCCTCTCATCGATTGTTTTACTTGGATCATGAGTCAATGAGACATCGGGATCGGTTTGAGATTGGTTGCTCCCGCAGTGGTTCGGTCCAACGGTCATCACCGAGTACTGTTCTTTTCCTAGTTCCCTACCTCCTGATGATGAATCCGTTAGCCTAAACTTAGGAGGAGGCATGACTTGATCAGGAGGGACAGGACCGGCCTCGTGCTTAACCGTCTCTGAAGCAGGTCTCTGGAGGGGATCTATAGTTGAGAAGAAAGGTGAGGTGAAGTCTTCGGATTCAAATGGATCTTCATCTAGAGGGTATTGGATCCAAGAGACGGTTTCTTGATCTTCAAGAAAAGTGTTGGATCTTAGGGTTTCTTGATCCTGTTTCTGAGCTTGAGCTTGAGCTTGAGTATGATCTCTATGAGTTTGGCTCTGCTGAACCACTTGCCCATCTCGCCATAACAACTCTACTAGTTCATCTTGTGGCCTACACATATACACACTCAGAGACTATTGTATAGTCCTTTTTAATTAATGTATAAATTAGATTAAACATTATATTACCTTATAAATCTTCTATTATTGGACAGATTGTAATTCTCCTCAAAACTCCAACCTTGGTGTTCCATGTCAGATCTCTGGAGACATGGAAATAATTTATTTATCAACCTATTATAAGTGAACAGAGCTAATCATATCTTATGATTAATTAAGAAGAGATACAAAGGAGCATAAAGTACAATTTTATAATTCCCAACTCCAATAATTTTGTTACACTAATCATATAAAAAGAGTTATAAATAATTAAATTAAAAGCAGGAACATGAGTTCATTTTATTAATATTATTCCAAATATAGTAACATCTCTTAGAACCAAAAGAGATGTTACTATATTTGGAAAGCTTCTGGACGAATCAGAAGCTGAAGAAGTAGAAGATCTAAACCTGACTTGTGGAAGTTGAAGTTCCACGCCCAACAACAGGAACAAAACTTTCTCTTTCCTCTCACTTGCTCTCTAGTCTCTACATAAACCCATAGGCCAGAAGTTTCTTAAGAAGCTCTCATAAAACATGAAAGAAACAGAGGAGAGAGAGATGGGTAAGGTTCTTTACTTCTTTTGGTACAGACAGAAAGTGACAGAAGCATAAAGAGGAGAGATATTACAGCGAGGGAGATAATGATTCTGTAAGCACAACAGCACAGCAACCTTTCAGACAGAACGCCACGTGGCAAGTTCTGGGACATTATGTTGGAATCAATGGGACCAACCGGTGGAGATCTTCTTCTTTAGGGATGAGATCTATTGCTAGATTTCCAGAGGTGGTTTCTGATCTGTACCTTATCTAAAGAAAACTCTGCAAACAATGATTTGAGGGTGTTTTTGTCAAATCATATATATGGCTTCTTTCTTCTGAAAATGATTTATTCTTCACTATCCGCCAAATTCAATTACGTTTCTTTTGTTATTTTGGATTTAAATTAAGTTCGAATTATTATCTTTTTTTTTTTGAGCAAAAAAAAGTTCGAATTATTATCTAAGTTCAATGGTTTCATTGAATATGAGGCACACAAGTCTCAACAATTTTCTTTTTATCAAATTAGTAGTTCTTGGCGTTGATCATTATCAACATAATAATAGCACAAAGCTCTCTCGAGAACATGACACATCAGACTTTTAAATCATTGTGGAGTTGTCATGTCAATAAATGAAAAAAATTGTACTACACATCAGCTTAGTTGATCTCAAGAAATTATCTATTTCCCTTCTCAAAGTCGTAGAGACTCTTCTTCTCTGTTTCACATTAGTTATCTCAAAAAATTGACTGACACTCTTCATCTCTTCTTCACATTAATTTGTGATTTATATGGCAACGCTTTAGCTTTTAGGTATTTTGAACGAAGCCGTGAATATGATAAGGTAAATTCTTCATAACCATGTTTTCTAAATCTTTGTTTGTTGCTTTATTTTTTAATGGTCGTGTTATCTATTTAAATAGAAAATGAATACAGTGTTTTAGGTTTTGCAAATAAGAACATAACAAGAAATAAACAACACTAAAAAGTTTTTCATCAAACAATTAGTACATCGAATGGAAAGTAGGTGAAAAGTAGGCTCTATCCATTCAATTGCTTCTGCAGGACCAGGGCTGAAGCAGGTTCGAAGCTAAGCCAGGTTGTGTTTTACGTTAAGAAAAAACTTTGTTCTCTGGTGTTAACGGTTCTGCTTCTCATCTTTATTTCTGAACCAAGAGTTTAATAAAATTCTCTTTCTACAGAATCTTACAAGCCAGCTCTCCTTTTATCAGTTCAACTCTGATCTGGTTATCTTTATTTTTGATTAAATTCTAGATGGAATCGTAAAATTTGGAATTCGAAGTCGATGAGGCTTGTTTGTCTAAACTTCTCTGAAGTATATGACAAATGAAACAGAGAGTCGGAGACAATGATATCATCACACCAACAGTAGTTTTTGTATAGGTTGATACATGGAATCAGAAGGATCCATAGAGTACTAGAGTTGCTTCCTTGGATAAACATTTGGGTTTATATAATTGGATGGTAATATTGTGTTGGCCATGGATAAGTGCTTCTAGAGTATTAAAGGAGAAAACTGCAAACAAATATTAACTAAAAAATTATGTTCTTCTAGGATTTACAAAGAAATTTCATGTATTAAGTTTCGTGATTTTTAAGGAACAATGGGTTGGGAATTCAAGCTTCTTTAACTAATCTCAATTAAACGAAAAGTGCTTACGTTTTTTAGGGTTTATATTCAAGAATAGATCAAGTTAGTATGTTGTTATACAAGGTAATTTCTTAAGATGAAACAAAATCAATTTGGTTTGTGACTTTATATGTGTTTGCCTCCCAAATTTTAATCAGAGGTCTTTTCCTTCACAACAAAAGAGAAGCTCACAAGAGGTGAAACAGATTGTATTTGTATCAGCAATTATAAGATATCATATATTGATTTTATCAATCTCTCATTCCTAAATTTTGATTCCATTATATAGTATTTACGAACATGGATTATGTTTGTATTATATATCTCTCAAGAAATGTTTCAAGTAAAAGCGAGCCAAAAAATTATTATGGAAGTGTGCAAGAGATTGAGTAAAAATGAGTAGAATAGATGTCACGATAAAGGAGAAGAAAAAGTTGCGACAAAGCACATTACTCACAAGATTAGAAAGTTTTGAAAAAACAAAAATATATAGTATATGATAAATTTGATTGCTAGGAATATTTTTTTAATTTTCATAAAATGTAAATTTCTTAGTCGTTTAATTATTTTCTCGTTGTTGACATACGCTAAACAAATTCTGTCTATATAAACTAACAAAAAGTATTTTAATATTTATAAATAAACATTATAAATATTATGATTTTATCTCAAAAACGAGTTCTGTCTATATAAACTAACATTATGATTTTATCTCAAAAATATATACATCTAATTTTGAAACTATATTTATCTAAAAAGCCAAGAAGAATTAGGAAATTAACATCCGATTTCATTTTTTCTATTGGCTCTCAAAGTTTTTTATTAGGATATTGTTTGTCTCTTAATAATTAAGTTAACCAAATTTTTACTCCTAAAAGCATACTTTTAGCTAAAATAATATATATGTTATGAAAACTATTCACTATACATTTAATAGATGCAAATAATAATAATATTTTTTGTAAAACTACATACACAATAAAAGTAAAACCAAAGTTAGGGGTGCATTATTTTCCTAAATATGCATGGTTTCTAAGTATATAGTCATCTATTCTTATATGTTGACTAATACTTTATCTTTTTCATTGTTTACAATATAAATTTGTAATTTTAGTTATAATTTTTGGGATTGTTTTCTTTTCAAAATGTAGAAATATATGTTATAGAAGATTCATTTTGTATCAGATCATATATATTTTTCTTTTTTGCAAAATCTGAATACCACAATTTTTCTAACGTCGATGCTTGCTGCCCCTAAATCAAATGAGTGAATATATACTATTTATAAAATCTAAAAGCACATAAATAAAAACTAATTTAAGAAAATAATTTTTTTAAGAAAATAATGTTTATCGGAAAACCCGCGGCGTAGCGCGGGAACTAACCTAGTTGAATTTAAAGGAACTATTGGATACCAAGATGGAGAGTCGTGCTCACCTTATCATTTTCGTGCTCACCTTATCATTTTTGAGGCATTGGCCTCAAATCCCCTCTCACATCAGTATATTTTGGAGCCCCTATATTCATAAATAATCATACGATCAAAATGACGATATGATAACTAAAAAACCATACTATCTTCTAATACTTTATCATAATACAAGCATTTCTATTTAGTTATTGTGGACATTAATTTCTTTTCCTTTTATTTTAAATGTCCAAAACACTTTTTCTGTATAGAAATTAAGTTTATATATAAAATTTTCATAACCAAAATATAATGTTTGCCATTAATTTTTTTTCTTAAAAATAATGTCAAAAATTTAGGATAGGAAAACAATTTAGTTTCTGGTTCATGTTAAAAAATTTAATACCGTTGATACAAAATAAATTATTTGTGCCTCAGGCCCCTCATAATCTTAGCACGGCACTGCCAAGATGTATATACATTTTATCATTTAAAGGAACTTTGTAATTTCGGAAAAGATGGTGCTTCTTTATTGACTCATATATCGTTTTGCAATTCATTGCGTTGTCTTAATAATAATAATTTGTGGACCGTCTTGCCTACTAGTGCTGGACCACACCTCACCGCTTCTAGGATTCTATTTCTAACATCATCACATTAAATTATACTCCATGTTTTTTTTTAACAACACTCCGTGTTTTTTTTTTGTAAATGTATACTATCATTTTCTCTTAATTGCACCGTTAAGACAATCTTAATCAACCTCTAGCAACATAATTCCAAAAACTTTATTTTGATATGAATTTCAAGATTTCTTATATGCAAAGTACTGTTACGGCCAAACAAACGGTATAAAAACGGAACAGACATAACAAATATTGAACAATATAAGTGGTCTCCTCCGTCCATGGGTGTCATAAAGCGCGTAACAGTGATGGAGCATGCATGGGAGAAGGATGCACGTGTAAGTGGATTGGGCTGGGTTTTCATAGGCTCCTAGGGTGTTTGTGATATTGTTTGGAAAGATGTCGAGTAACCGAACGCTCACGCAAAAAAAAAAAATATGAAAAAAAAAACATTTCCTTACAATCGTTTCAATTATTTGTATCGAGTAACTGGAGTGTGGGTTACGTCTGCACATGCTTCATTTCAAATGCGTCGCCAAAAGTTAAATAATACAATCACACGAATGTATTTTTTCAGTATACAATATTTTTAAAAAGAGCTTATATAATATCTTGCAAATGGTAGGAGATAACACCGCATGTTTTGTTTTTCTACTTTTGGGAACTGGTGATCACTGTGCTGCAGCCTCTTTATAAATGATGTATATATCTACTAAAATGTTTTTTGAAATCAATTAGTTGTGATCAGATGATAGTTAACCAATTAGCGATAATTACGGATACATATGCTTCTTCTTTTTTAACACTAGGAATACATATGCTAGCTTATCAAAATCAAATATGAAACAGGTTTTGTAGCCTAATGATTAAAACCAAATCCAGAAGCTCACTAAGAGCTCGAAGATCGGTGAATCAAAGCCGGAAAGGTGATTGGATAGAAAGAGAGCCACCTTCGAGAATCCTAGATTCGTGATGATTGATAGATGATATACATCACAGATGATGATGATCGAGTGAGAGAGAGAAAAGAAGGAAGAGATCAAAGAAGAAGATAATTTATAACGACCCTAATCCGGTATTTGCTTTCTTAACCGGTTTGGTTTCAATAATAATTTTAATAAACCAAGCCAAATTATTTTCCTTCTCCACTGCGTTTTGGTATATGTATATATACGCCCAACGTGTGTGTATCTCCTTCATTTTAAACCTAGCCGTCAAAGTGGAGAACTGAAAGAAGTCTTCAGCCTTTCCGTTCACCTCCATCTCTGATAGGGAGGTACGTTGCACCGGAGCCGATTGTTGGATCAATTAAATGCCTTTGGGCTTTAATTAAAAGGTGAATGTAAATGCCATGTGATTTACATATAATAAACCCAAGGAGAGGTCATGGGGAAGTATCCCACATCGGCCGAGAGGAAAAAATTTGAGTGATATAAATATGCCTTCTCACTATGAGAGCTTAAACAGCTTGGAGAGAGAGGAAGGCTCCCCACGCGCGCCGCCGCCGTCCAGCCGGCTCGGCTTGGGTCTTGGGTCTTGGGTCTTGGTGGAGGGCCTCCGGCCCAATAAGATTCTTTTTGGACCAAGTTAAGCTCAACGTTTTTTGCCATTTCAATTCTAAAAAACAGCTTTGTGTATAAACGACATGTAGTTTGTCTAAAAACGACACGAAGTTTATCTGTTCGAAATGGATCAGAACCGAGTCAACAAGAGAGAAACTTGC
>NC_027750.1:14238560-14317954 GCF_000695525.1 Brassica oleracea var. oleracea | reverse complement strand
AAAAACCGCTCCTCGTCTCTTCTTTATATATCGACTCTCTTCTCTCTTCATTTCTTTTTTTTTTCCGCATCGAAACCAACAGCAAAAATCCCTTACCGTAAGTCGTGAATACGAGAGTGTTTCGTAGAGTTTATAGTTCGATAGGGCGATTCATGAGTGAAGCGTGATCGTCTGCCATGGTTGTATCCTGGGACTCGATATTCGTACAGTACCGTCTCACTAACGGAGCGAATATTTAGAGTTAAGGAAAGAGATTATATTTCGACTCCATGTATATTTGCGAATACGATTTCTTATCGTTCTTGTATTCGCTTTACAAATCGTCAATTTCCTTAACATGTTATTTTGTTATATCGTTTATCTCAGTCTGGTTATCCGACTTCTACACCGATTGCACGTGAGCAATGACTGCGTCACCGTCTCAATACCACCGGACGTGGAGCTGTACATCTCCGGAGATCCATGTCGCCAAAGTCCTAGTCGCCCTCATCACCACTTGTCAAATCCAAGGCCAGCTTTATCTTTGTTCATGGGATGAACGTAAGAATCCGCTCTTCCCTTACGTTCATGTCATATTTAATAATTTCATGTTGTGTCCTTTGGTCAGTCGTGAAGGTTTAAGTGCTTTTGTCCTTGTTTCTTGTACAACAAGTTGTTGTAACCCTAGCCTTATTAATTAATCTTTTGTATTTTTGCCGAGCTTTCATGTGATGCGTTTGATCGGCCTTTATGCGCCATTGAAGAGAGATCAAGACCCAGGGAGAAACCCTGAGCTTTCTTGTTGCTCAAGTCATCTCGTTATTTCCGTCATGTTATCAATTTCCCGATCTTGGCTAAGGTGAGGGTATTTTCTCGAGCTTCTCTTACACGGTTTAATACCACGAATAAGTATAATTTATTTCTAATGTGTTTCCGCCTGCGTGAAATTGAGTCTGTTTTTAGTTTGTAGGTTCTTTGCACAAAGACGTTTGTTTAAGCCGCCAACGAGCAATGAGATTGCGGGGATACAAAGACGTTTGTATCAGTCGCCGATGTGCAGATTCTGGGAGTACAGAGATGGACTATTGTACGCCTGGAGATATACATATATCCTTATGAGGAAATGCGGGGTGCATAGAGTAGCATGTACTATCAGCGCACTGGATGTTTTATGTGGTGTATTAGACACTGTGTTTGTTTCATGCTAGAGCTAGGCTTACATGGTCGTAGTGCTATGTACTGAGTTAGTGGTTTGCGGTTTAGCATCCCATACCTCACGGAGTAACTCCCCTGTTACTCACCCCTCTTTCTTCCCCTTGCAGGTGAACATGACGAGTAGTTGGATATGTGGACGGATTGGTGTCTTGGGATCGTTGTATTTTATTTCGGTTTTAATTAACTTTTCGATTTAATGTATTTGGTTTTAAATTATAAACTTGTTTTATTTGGAAATTATTTGATTAAAAGGCTTGACATTTTATTCGGTTTTATAAATCGGTTTAATTTGGTTTTTTTCGATTAGTAGCACGCCGGTCTCGACAGAGGAGGAGACGGGTGTTACATAATTATTGTTTTGATTTCTCAAATGGTCCAATGGCCTACATATGTAGTTTGCATAATTAAACCATACTTAGATAACCAAAATACTAAACCACAAATTACATAAACGAGATAACCAGACTACTAACCCAGCAATCCTATAACACAATATTCTTTTGTCATCAATATTTAAGGCAGGCTGATTAGCTGGGTTTCATAAGTAACTATTTGGTTTTAGTCAGATTAGCTGATTTAGCCTTCTAAAGTTTTGTTCAGTCATCTTAATCATACTCTCTTGCATATAGGAAACTCCTCAGGGTGTTACAACAATGGTTTCAACGTAAATAGTAAGAAAAAGACATCGGCGTTAGCAGTAATGGGTATGTACGTAAAGCCCAAATAAACCCAATCTTAATCACAGGAAAAGGCCAATTTCTTCAAGAGAGGGAGGACAAAGAACAAAACGCAACCCGTAAATAGTAGGCAGTGTGAAACCTTGAGGCAGTGGCGGATGTCTACGTGGCTGCAGAGATTCGACGGTTATTATTTCCGTTCCACTGATCTAATTCAGATTTGTAGATACCAATTGCTAACGTTTCTTACGTTATTTGCCATCTTTCTAGTTTTGATTGTTATTTATTTTGTTCTTTTTACTAGTATGAACATACCCTTTAAGAAACTTTTATACTGATAGGTTCCATTCAATGTTTCGCCCTTCTTTTCATATCGCAGAAATTCAGAAAAAGTTAAAGAGTTGAAAATTTTGGATATTATGTCCCTTTGACTATGTTCCTCATCTGAATATTTTTCATTTTTAATGTTTGGTTATCATCCCGAGATTGGATTCGTACTAATATTTGTTTGTAGGCAACTTGTATTACAATTGATTCTTTATTGAAGTTCAATGCTAATATTCAACAGTCAAAAACTGAACTTTGAACGTTATATTAGATCAAGATTCAAGTGGTTCACTTTCCCATTTCGCACAAGAGCTAAGTTATTGACTGTCCACGTTTTATTAAGATTAGGAGAATGGTTATTATTCAATAGAGTTGGTCTACCCTCGTCGTTGTGTTTGGCTTTCCGGGTATCAAAACTAGTCGAGTCCACAGAGGAGGATATTTAAAGTTATATTTTGGTTCGTATGAGATCCTTATTTTATTATATATCTTACATCTTTTCAACATATTAGAAATCTATAATACGGTCAAACCACGTGAGTTCATCTAGACAATACGCATGTATTGAAACTTACAGTTTATTGATAATTTGATACAATTACTGTATATATAATTTTATATATGCGTAGCAACTACGGATAACGACATGTTTGATTTTCGACAATATTACATCATACATGTGTTTTCCTTGTCCCGGTAATATTACATCATCAAGGATCTAATAACTTTGCGTAGCAACTACGGATAACGACATGTTTGATTTTCCACAATATTACATCATACATGTGTTTTCCTTGTCACGGTAATATTACATCATCAAGGATCTAATAACTTTCCATTTTTCCTAGACTTTTCTGCATACTAATTAATAGGAAACCGATATCTAAGTTGTAAACTATCACTTTTTCTTTTATTTGATTTACAGATAAATTATCTAAAATTTTATATATTTTTAAGTGATATCTTCTAATAGAACAAAACTTAAATTCAACCCAAGATGAATCTTTATCTTCTAAAACAAATCAAAATATCACGTAGATTATTAAATAAAAATATTAAATGTGAAAAAATAGCCAAAAAAATGACATAAGTTTTAACGACACTAATGCCGCTAGCTAAACCCGAAATTTTAAATCCTAAACCCTAGACCCTAAACCCAAACCATAAACCCTAAACTCAAACTCTAAACCTAGATACTATAGGGTTTGGGTTTAAGGTTTAAAATTTGGGTTTAGGGTTTAGGATTTGAGTTTAGGATATACGGTTTAGGTTCAGGGTGTAGGATTTGGGCTTAGGGTATTGGATTTAGGGTTTACGATTTGGGATTAGGATCTAAGATTTGGGTTTAGAGTATATGGTTTGGGTTTAGGGTTTAGGATTTGGATTTAAGGTATAGAGTTTAGATCTAAAATTAAGGATTCAAATTTATGGTTTAGGGTTTACTTGGCGGCTTTAGCATCATTAAAATTGAAGTCATTTTTTTCAGCTATTTTTTTAATTTAATATTTTTTATTTAATATTTTACGTGACATTTTGATTGGTCCTAAAAGGTGTAGTGAATTTAAAGATTCGGCAACCAGTAAACCTAAGTTTTGTTCCTTTTAATACAACAAAAAGGTTTTATTTCTACAAATACCATAGTTTCAAAAAATCACAAATTGCTTATAGAAATAGGTTAATATTTAAAAATGTCTTTAGAAAAAGTGATCGGGTTCCTATGCATATCACCTATATATTAATAGAGAAACATTATAAAAGTTATAACATGTAGTTTGTACTAATTAAAAAGTGATCTGCTGAGTTGTCACGTAATTGGAATGTTAATTTTGTTTATATAGCGGCATGAGAATCAATTGAGAATTTTGTTAGTACAAAATAAAATTTCTAGGGAATGTTATATTATATAGTATGTTTTATAGACCATTCATTTATCAAATTGAAATTATTATATATTTTTCTTAAATAAGACCTACAGAATTACCTAATGTGATTAAGATATATATGGTAATTAATGATTTTAAATAATAAAGGTTTGCTAACAATCTGTATATTTTCTATCATTTTTTGTTTAATGATTTATTATTAAAATAAATTACACAATTACATTAATCATATAATAAGAATTTAGATTTTTTTGTATATGTTGTATTTTGAATTTTTCAAAACGAGTACAAATTACTAAAACTATTAAAAGTCTCACATAAACTTTTGTGATCAAAGTTTATTTTTTTTCTATATTAATAGGTGTTTATATATATATATATTTCATATCGTTTAAATTAAACTATACATCATATGAAAATACATACTTAACCTATTTCTATAGGTTCATACTGACTCTGTAAACCAAACAGGATGATTTGCATCCATGTGAACGACGAAAGACGGATGCTTCCTAACACTGCGTGCTAGTCTATCCGCCTTTGTATTTTGCGTTCGTGGTACATAGATAATCTCCCCTTCAGGTTTAGGCTCTTTCGAAGATAACATCAAATCCAGCTATCTTTCCGACAAGTGCTCTCTTCACAAACATAGATCATCTGTTCTGGAGAGTTGTTCCGCATATGGAAGATCACCAGTTTGCATGGATACTATGGTATATCTGGAAAGCTAGGAATAATAAAGTTTTCAGTAATCTGGATATTGATCCTTTGAATATGCTTAAATTGGAAGAAACATAATCAACATTGTGGATTGAAGCACATATATTGAATGAGCAGAGGACTATACCACCAATAGTAGCTACGATCCTGCCGTCAATTCCAGGAAGATGGTGTTTTGCGGATGGCTCATGGAAAGATGGTGATACCTTTTCATGACAAGGTTGGTATATCACTTTAGAAGGATTTGATGGATTGTTGGGGGCGAGGAATGTTAGGGCTAGTCTCTCTCCCCTTCATGCGGAGATGGAAGCGCTACTCTGGGCAATGGTATGCATGAGGAATTTGCATCAATCTCAGGTTACATTTGCAACGGATTGTTCTCAATTGGTGAAGATGGTTTCAGAACCAGAAGAATGGTCAGCTTTGGCAAATTATTTGGAAGATGTCAAGACCATGAAAGAGAGTTTCACCCGAACATATATTGAAAAGTTAATATTTTAATTTTAAAATCTTCATTGTTTTTTTTTAAATGATTATAAATTATTGAAACCACTAAACATTCCAGTTTAAAAAAAAAATCGTTGGTGTAAAGTTTTAATACACAAATATGCAAATAATCATAAAATTATATTAGTAGAAACCTCATTTAATAAATATCCGCATTAAAAGTATATTATATATCTATGTTAATATCATTTAAATTTAATTATATATCATATACGATATATAAGATTGATTATTTTGATTTACTTACCTTAAAATGATTGCGAATAAACAAAAATAGTCGTTTGATTTATATGCGCACATCAATTTATTACATAATAGTAACTGATTTTTTAGTTATTTAATATATAATTATTATTTTATTATTTCATAATATGCAGAAAAACATAAAATAAGTAATAAATATGAAATATTTATTCTCCACAAGACACATATCTTAACCTAAGTATGTATCTTTTTAATAATTTTAAATCTTAAACATTCTCTAAATCTCTGGCCGAAACAAAATAATGAAATGAGAATAAACTCAAAAATCAATATTTATATCGAGCAATAAGCAAAATGAAAAAAACGACACAAAAATGAAAAAAAATATTGAAGATAGATATGATTGGCACGTGAACGTAAACTTCTCGTAACCATAATTAACTTTTAAATTGTTAAATCATGATATAAAATAGAGCTGACATAGTTTCATTGTAACCAAATAGTAGGTCTGAGATTCTTCGGCCTAAACGTTAGGTTCTTATGTGATAAGTGATTTTTTGACTTAAAATATTTTTAAAAATGAGATCAGTTCATCAGTAAACTAATTATGTAATTATCAAAAAAGTTTTTAAAAAATTGTTTAAAGACCAAAATATTAATTCAATCAAGAATATAAATTTTATTTTTCCATATGATATTTCTTAAATAATTTTTATATAAATTCACCTTGCACAAGGCGCTGATCTTATCCTCGTTCCCTTATATATATAGATATATATATATGTGTGTGTGTGTGATAGTAAAATTAAATTAGTACCGGCTTTCGTTAAAATATTGTGTGTATAATAATAGTCAAAGTCATTCGTAACTGACCCAACACCAATTGAACAGCATAAAATAATCATTAGTTTGATAAACGTTCACCTATATAAATACGTACATAGAAATTATTATTCAGAGAGAGTTAGTAGCTAAAATATCGATGTAGTGAAGATGAGCTGTGAAGGTAAGGACCACGAAGAAGAAGATGAAGCAATACTTCCTGGATTTAGATTTCATCCAACGGACGAAGAGCTTTTAGGGTATTATCTTCGAAGAAAAGTAGAGAACAAACCCATCAAACTTGAGCTTATCAAACAGATTGATATCTACAAGTTCGATCCTTGGGATCTTCCTAGTAAGTCTTTGTATATATATTGGCTCACCCTTGTTTTCCTTTTATAGAGCTTTCTCAAATCATAGGATAGTAATATGGGAGTTGTTCAAAAGAAAAAGGATAGTAATATGGGCATGACCTGTCCTGGGCAAAACATTATAAACATTCGACATGGCCCATTTTAAAGAGATCATATATAATGATAGTCTCCAAACTGTAGATTTTTTTTTAAATATCTAACCCTCAATAAGGGATGTTAAAGCCAGTTACAAAAATATATATATATTAGGGATGTTCAATATGAGCAAGATAAGAATCAAAAGTATAATTAATGTGCCTAATATCTGGAATTAGTGTGTTTTTCTCTGCAAAGGTTGATGTGTTTTTATTTCCTTTAAGAGACAAATTAATATTAACAACATTTACTGTGGATTTTATTAAGGAGTGAGCAGCGTTGGGGAAAAGGAGTGGTACTTCTTCTGCATGAGAGGCAGGAAATACAAGAATAGCGTTAGACCAAACCGCGTCACCGGTTCAGGTTTCTGGAAAGCCACCGGTATTGATAAACCGGTTTACTCCAATTTTAACTGCATCGGTCTAAAGAAATCTTTGGTTTACTATCTTGGCTCCGCCGGTAAGGGCTCCAAAACCGATTGGATGATGCATGAATTCCGCCTCCCCTCCACCACAAAAACCGACTCAACAGCTCAACAAGCAGTAAGTTTAATTTGAATATATTATCCCTCTGTTTAACAAAATGATTTTTTTTGGAGATTTTCACACATTTTAAAAATAAATTTACAATGCCAAAAATAACATTTTGTGATTTTAAATTATTTCAATAGTAATTATCTTAATTAATATAGATAAAAAGGATAAACAAACTAAAAATTACAATAAAACATAATATATATTTTCATAAAACGAATAAAAATATTATAATTTCTATATTAAGAAGTAATACTTTCGATTATTAATCTAAATTTTTTTATGAACAATCAAACCGGTTTAACCATCTTATCTATTTTTAGTTGAGATAATTTCCTTACATTCGTGGTGTTAAATGCTTCGAAAAGTCAGCCACGAAGGCACATTTCCATATGAGCTATTTATTGATCACATATCTTTTCCTGAGAATGGGACCAACTTTTGTCAAAGACTGAAGATAATACTATTCAAAAATACGTGAAAACGTCCACAACAGAATCATGAGAAGAAAGATCGATCAGACTGTTCCAAAATACGTGAAAAACTTCCACAATAGAGTAAAATATCATCATTAAAATTTGATTATTCGCAGGAGGTCTGGACACTATGCAGAATCTTCAAACGAGTCACACATCATAGAAACCCAACCATCATACAACAAAACCGTAAACCGGTTATCACCTTAACCGATTCATGTTCTAAGACGAGCAGCTTAGACTCCGATCACACCAGTCACAGGGTCGTAGACTCCTTGCCCCACAAGCTACACGAGCCACAGACGCAGAATCCTTATTGGAACCAACTTACTACGCTTGGTTTCAATCAACCAACGTTTACTTGTCATGATAACAACTTCCTGAGTTTCTTGAACATCAACGGTGAAGATTTTATTGGAGACTCAGCAAGTTGGGATGAACTTAGGTCTGTTATAGATGGAAACATTAAACACTAATAATAATTTTCTATCTTTTTTTTTGGACTTTTGTATAAAGGATAAAGCAAACTCATTGCTTTTGTTTTGTAAGCTAATAATATACGTATGATGCCTTAAATTAGAACTATACATTTAGGATCATATAAGTTTTCATTAATTGGAGTGGAACACAAGGCGAGGGATATGCGTGAGTCAATGGCCACCACTTGTTTGGCAATTTCTTTTATTTATATCAGACTTGTTTTCAAGTCATGTTCTTCAAAGTTATAGCTAGTTCTCCAAACTCTCTTCTTCTTTTTTGGGTTAAATTTTTATTTTTTAATTTTTTAACAAGTTCTGAAGAATTAGTAGTACTGTATTTCCGTTTATATTCGGTATATTGCTTTTAGAGTGAGCAAAAAAATCCAAACCATGATTTATCACGTTGCAGATGGATGAAGTTGCGGATCCCAAGTATCCTGCTGACAACCATAATTGTGTCTATAGTAATGTTTCGATGTTTTGCTGTGAGGTCTTAAGTCTTGATGTTAGTAGTAGTAGTTATTATGTAATTTGGCAGAGTAATTTCATGTTTTGTAACATTATTACTAATCTAACTCTCTGTTAAAGAAGATACTTGTCATGAATCATCTGTTGAGAAGTAGGTTGGCAGAAAGTTTTTTGTTGGCAAATTAATTTGTTAATTATTAATCACAATTTTGATGACTACTTAACCATCTCCTACTCTTCACAATCATTCTTTTGGTGTCTCTACCATATAATAATCCACCATTATCTCCATACTTAACACCCATAAACTCCTCACAGAATCTCAGTTGAAATCTAACATTTTGATAACAATGGCTGGAGGTACAGCTCTAACTCCAACCTCTGTAAGATCTAAGTCACTACTTCCATTGAGGAACCATGAAGCAGCAGAGAGAGCCAACAACAACAATAACAACAGCTTGAAAGCATTACCCAAAGCGGTTCAACCGGTTTCATCAATTGAAGGAGGGATGGTTAAGAGGCCAAGAGGTAGACCAGCTGGCTCCAAGAACAAACCCAAACCACCAATCATTGTGACTCACGACAGTCCAAACTCCCTCAGAGCTCATGCCGTCGAGATCAGCTCGGGTAATGACATATGTGAGGCTTTATCAGATTTCTCAAGAAGGAAACAGAGAGGACTCTGCATACTCAGTGCCAATGGTTGTGTCACTAACGTGACATTAAGGCAGCCAGCTTCATCAGGAGCTATTGTGACATTACACGGACGTTTCGAGATTCTCTCATTGCTAGGATCAATCTTGCCTCCACCAGCACCGCTTGGGATCACTGGTTTAACCATTTACTTAGCCGGGCATCAAGGACAGGTTGTTGGTGGTGGAGTGGTTGGTGGGCTAATAGCATCTGGTCCTGTTGTTATCATGGCTGCATCTTTCATGAACGCTGTGTTTGATCGTCTTCCTCTGGATGATGATGAATCTGCATCTATGCAGAACCAGCAGTACTACCAAAATGGAAGATCCCGTCCTTTAGATGACATTCATGGATTGCCTCAAAACCTGCTCACTAATGGAAACTCAGGTTCTGATGTTTACTCTTGAGGGGCTGCGCAGCGTGCCATGTCCAAGCCTTAATATTGCTAAAGAAGTTAGAGGGAGAACCATAAGTTAACTGAAACTAATCTTCCTCTGTAGTTTGTACCTGCAACATTACAAAGAAGAAACTAAAACAAAGATAAGTAATTGTTAATGAACTTAATCAGAATCCTCCAGTTTAATACAAAAAAAGTATTACTGTGTGTTTTATCATTGATCCCAAGTGAATGTTCTCTACTAATAAGACATAGCAGAACAAAATGACTACTAAAAAGAGATTACACATGAGTGCAAGTGATTGCCACTTTGTAATTGACATCAAGATTCAAGATGATGAACAAGACAATCACACACCTGTTATAATTTCTCTCTCAGACCCACAGAGGTGGAGAGGGTTTAGTTTATTTTAATGAACTTAACAATTTATTTTGTTGCAAAACAAAGACCAATCAACATAAGTCAAGAACAGCATACGAGGTTTCAACAATCTGTCTCTCAGCAAAAGTGATATGATTATTTCACAAATTGATCATCTAGGTAACATCTCTTAAGAGTACAACACCAAGGCGAAACCACCAGGACCAGCAAGGACTAGGCTTTTATCTCTATTTGCTTCAAATCTGCAGAGCACCAGCAATAGATCCCGCAAGGCTCAAGACTTCGAAAGGAGCCTTGTTTCCTATGGACTTCACAGTCTGTGGACAAGAATCCGTGATCCAAAAGTATGCAAACGCTTCTTCTGATCCTAAAATGAAGAAACCCAAGAAAATATAGACTTTAGTTTGAGATTACAAGAAGATGTATGAACATTTGACGAAGTAGTCAGTCACTTTTTCTTCTATTTTCACAAGTATTTACCGTTGTTCTTGTGAGTGAAACGCTCCCAGGAGCTCTTTGGGAAGACACCATGAGTTACATACGCACTCACCTTCGCAGCTCCATGAGCTGCCAATACTTTCTGTGTGAACAAAAAAGAAGTGAATTGGTATTGAAAAAGTTAAACCGCCACTTTGACAATTTCAGACTAACTTCTCAACAGACCTCATAAAACATCATCTGCAGATTTAAGAGATTTTCGAAAAAAAATGGTAGGAAAGTGGAATACTAAGAAAATCCAGTGCAAAAAGTTTAAATGAATGTAACGCCTCTCCTGAACTTTTACACTCATACATGTGATTAAGTACTCATTGAAGATTGATACAGGTAGACTCAAAAATGCAGGGAGATTGTAGTTCACGGAGGATAACAATACCTGACATTCAATGAGTGTACCCCCAGACTGCACAAGATCATCCACAATAACAACGTGACAACCAGCAGGGTTTCCTTCCTTCAGCCTCACTATTCTCTTATCACCTTCACGAACCTTTGTGCACACCACCTGCAAATTATGATCTAACAATGAGAGTGTTATCGTGGAGGTGTAAGAGTAGAGATTAAAACATCAGCTTAAAATCACTACAAACCGTGGGATACTGGTCCAACAGCTTGTGGAAACGCTTCCAGGCTCCATCATCTGGAAATGCAACTATAATCTGCAGCACACAAGAGGAATCAAACATGAGTGGACGCTACCATTAACAGTTTTGTTTGCCTGTAGATGAGATAAAACACTAACTTTCTCAGTCTCAGGAAGCTGTTGAAGACGTTTCGTCAACAAGGGGATACCAGTCTCAAACAAAGGAAGAACCTGATCAGCAAAGTAGAACCTTTCCTGTAGGGCGTGAATGTCGTAGATGACTACACTAGTCGGACCGAGCCAGTGGGGAAGAAAGGCAACACCAAGGTGAAGGAGGCAACAAACAAGCGAGGGAGCAAGTAAATGACAGAGATCTGCTCAAAGATAACCGCAGGAGAGCTGAACGAAGCAAGGAAAGCAACGTGCTGTCCTCTGATCTCATGTGCGTTGTTAATAAACAGATTGGGGAACCCATCAGCAAAGCTCCTGAAAACCAAACGTAAACCAATGAACAAACCAAATACTCTTATTCGCAGCAAGAAAGAGCCAAAGATGAGGGCTTTGAATACATAAGACTCAGATTCTGGAGGAGAATGAATCCAAGTTTCATTATAAAGTCATGATTTTTACTCAACTAAAGTCACAGAAAGACATGAACCGAGGGAAAGAGGAAGACTTTACCTCCAGTTGATGGATTGGAGAGTGATGTGATCAGATTCAGAGGCAATGTTGCGAGCGAGTTCTTCACACTCTAAGCAGTAAAAGAGATGAACTTTCTTCTTCTGTAGTTCAGACACAATGGCTTCTTTACAAATCGCCTGGTTCTTCTCCATGATGCTGTTGTTGTTGTTGGCTGCGTTCTCAGACATTGACGCCGTTGAAGTGTCTTAATGTCGGAATCAGATACACAACAAAAAATGGTTTAAAGGTTTTATTTATTCCAAAAGCCCTTGCTTTTTTATTGTTCGGCTGACAAAATTTGATTCCTTTTACACTTTTTTATCTTTAGAGATTTGTTTTTTAATTTCTTTACGCAAATCTGTACTATTATTCGAAAAATGAATATATAGAATAAATTAATTATATAATAAATATTAATTTTAATTATATTATTATTTATTCTAATATTTAAGATCATTAATTAAGATTATATTTTTCACAATTTTAGAATGAATAATTATTTTTAATAATATTATTATTTAACACTCTATTTTAACATTTATCCTGATATCTGAGATAATTAGTTAATAAATAGATATTAAATAGGTAGTAATTATACCATAATAGATTTATCTTATATTTACTTTATGATTTTAATTAATGGTTCATATTATGTGCATTAATCCGTTCAAAATGCGGACAATCATTTAGTTTATATGTATTAATGTATTATATATGCTCTAGATATTAAGGTGATAAAAGCATGATTAATGGAGTTCTTAAAATGAAGTTTTTAGCTGAATATAAAAAATAGCTTATTTAAAAACCAGTTTTTAGTTTTTTTAGTTAAAAATTTAGATAAGCTTTTTTATATTCCGACAAGAACAACACCATATGAACCCTTCCATTAATCATGCTTTAAGTATTTTCCCTAAAACGAAGTCCTTGCCTGACTCATCCCGCTCCAACCATCAAAGCCACTTGTTTCTATTAGAGATGAGCTTAATTTGAAGTTACCCAGACCCTCTCTACTTTCATTGAGTATAGTTATGGATATAACATTTTGAGGCCTCGTTATTTTCTTACTAAGGAGATTGCTTCAACGAGAATTAAAAAGAAAATCCCTAGAAAAAGATATCGGATGTTGAGCCTTTGGTGGCGGGTTTGGCTAGGAAAGGTTGAAGAAGAGTTTGATACTTCACTAAAGCTATGGAGACATAGAGGGAGAGACGTGTAGCGGTTTTGTAACGGTAACTAACTAAGACAGACTTATAACGAGTTCGTTGTAACGAAACAACTAAACACTGATCATGTCTTTCACATGGACACAAGGATGTACACGCAAGAGTATGATACATATATACAAATACTGACAAAGAGAAGTTTCCCAAATAAAGTAACGTACTAAAAGAAGGGATGTTTTTTTTTTTTTGCGTGTGAAGTAATCCCTAAAAACCTGCTACTCTGTTGCGAGGAAGATACAAGCCTTGATACTCTGTACATATGTTTCTTCCATATAGCAACCGATATGTACACTTTTTACCTTTGATAGTGGGTTAGAGTTCCCAGCTTGGGGTTTAAGAAGACTCTTGTACAAAGTTCTTGGAGTCGATGTTCTTCCTAGGATTCTCGATAACATCCATTGTGTAGGACCAATCAGAATCAGGCGCTGCTATGTTCCAAATGCTTGAAAAACGTCTGTCCTGTATGATCCATATACGCGAGGTGAAATCAGTGGACTTAACTGGATATGCATTTGTAAAGGCAACCAAGATTTTAGATTAAATAGGCTACCTGATCCTTGGAGTCTTGACCCTCATCATTGTGGTGGGAGACTTCTGGAAACAATTGCTTCTCGTCCTCCATAGTGCTTGGATTCTGCATGTATGAAGCAAGAGCAGACTTTCCTTGGATCTCTGCATATGCCAATGAAGCTACTTTCCCACTGTTGAATTTTTCCCATATCTTACCATTGAAGGTCTGCAGAAAGATGCATAGACAAATATCTATTAGTAAATAACATCTAAACCCAGCGCATCTTGATAGTTACCATATCCACCACAATACATGGTCATGTTCACTAAAAACCACATAGTAACACTATGATAAGCTGATGCGTTGAGGGGATATAGTTGAAAAGAGTGGAACTCGCTGAATAATGAGTTAAAGGGAGGTTGATGGAAGAAGAGTTTGCATTGGTTTTGCCTTTGTTAACATTTTAGTTATTTACACCCAGATCAGATAGCTACGAATACCTATCTGAACCTTAGGTGTCAGTACTTTAGAGAGTCGTTTCTAAACCTATCACATTTCTAGTCTAAACTGACTAGAAAAAAACAGTTACCGAAAACAATAGTGAAGAGAAAAAGGTAAAAAAGAAACCTGTTGGAAGGGAACAATGTGCAATGGAGAGACCATGTTGACAAAAGCATAACCCATGTTGCACTTATTCTGTATCCAGAAGAAATTAGATCGTCAGTAAGTTCTCAGGCATCATGTGTTCACTCTTTTTATAGTATAGTTAGTTACCTTAAAGTCTATAGGTAAGCACAGAAAGTCATAGTCTCCCTTGTGCTTCTCGTCTATTTCAGCCACCAGCATCTTGTAAGTATACCTTACAGAACAAAGTGTTTGAGAATTAAAACATTACCTAGTGATCTTTACATTGGGATTGAGATCAATACAACGCTTACTTGTTTGGGATGTTTTTGATAATTAATGTAGTCCGATTATCATCTCCAGTAGCAATTCTATCCAAGTCAATATGATACTGCCCACCATCTATGTGTTGGATCCTACCTTGCTCAGCAAAGGGCTCATGTCCTCTACTCCCACCGAAAGGCAATGAGGACATGCCAAAGCCAGAGAAGTCCTGTTTGTTATGGTTTCCCTGAAGACTAACACCAAGGTTCGCTTTTCCATGAGGATTGATATAGCTTTTGTTGATTCCCATATCACCAAATCCAAGGGGTATCAGAGAGGATACTTCTGATGGTCCCGTGTAGGTATTAAAATGAGTGCTTGAAGGAGCAGAGCCCACATGATGCTGGTACTTCCCAAGCAGTGAAACTTGCCTCTCGGCAAAAGGAAAACCATGCCTTACAGCAAAAGGACGTTCAGTTGGTGATGATGATGACGACGACGCACCAGGGTAATTCATATGCTGAGGAGGGCTTCCCCAGCGATAGCTGTTATCAGAGGAAGTCCCGAAACCTGAGGATTGTGGTGGAGCTACAAACCTCATGGAGTTCGAAATTCCCCCTCCTATATGCTCTGGCAACGAATGAGGTTGCCCATAGGAGACGTTGTGCATCAAAGCGTTATTCAGAATAGTTTGGTTTGGATGATTCAATAGCCCTTGGTCGTTACTGACTGGCGAAAATCCATGAAAGCTGGAGGTCTGACCAGGGAGAACTGAAGCTAATCCAGGCATGTTATCTCGGTTAAACGGCCTGATGATTCCTAGACCGGGTGGCCTCGGAAAGGCATGCGTGGGAGAGCCCTTCAAGGGGCTGCCAATGGGCCAGTTACCTGGTGGAGAATTGGCAACCTGTGAAGCTAGGAAACTTGAAACTTCGTGTCTGTCCATATCTTGACTTGTTGACGGGACCGAGCTGCATCCAAATAGTTCCAGTTCACTGTTTATGATAACTCAATTCTTTGAAAATATACAAAGTGCAAAGGGAACTCACACTCGACGGGATCCTCCAGGACGGCTAAGTTCGAGCTTTATACATTTCCCACCTATCTCACTTCTGTTCAGTGCTTTTAGAGCTGCCTCTGCATCTCTAACATCATAGTACTCAATAAACCTGTGGAATCTCCTGTTTGGGGTTTCTCTAATCTGCATTTAGAAGCCAAGAATTAATGATTAGATAGTTTGATACAACAAATACAACCAAAGTGAAAAACATCTTAGACAATTGCATAGCATATAGCACATATGAAGGCACAAGTTAAGCTAACCTCTCTTATTTCACCATAGGCACCGAACAGCTTAAGGAGCTCATCATTTGATACAGTTGAGTCCACATTAAAAATCACAAGAGTCCCTTGATTCATATCCTTCTCTGACGGATTTTCCTATCACGTGGAAGTGAAAATAATGATTACAAAAGTGCTAAAGAAAGCTAAAACTTAGAATATATCTCTCAGAGCTCATACTTTAGGAATGGAGTAGTGAATGTCCAGTGTCCTTTTTCTTAAGAGAGTGTTCTGCAGTGCACGCATTGCGGCATGAGCAGCTCGGATATCATAGTAGGATATCATTACAAAACCTCTGCTTTTGCATGCTGTGTACAAACTCCTGATCTCCCCAAACGGCTGGTGGTGACAAAATATAAGGCTGAGGAGGACAATGTGAAGAAAAATTACTGAAACAGAGAGTGTTCTGCGTTCATTACCTCAAAGAGAGCGGTTAACTCTGAATCATCGATACTGCTGTTGATATTCCTCACAAACAATGTCCTTGAAGGATGTTCACCGTTTGGATGCTCCACTGAAACTCTGAAAGATGTATTGGAGCGTTTACGAGTAACAAATGAACTTGCAGCATCGCGTTGGGATTCAGCATCCAGCTCCATACCCCCTCCAGTGCAAAATACATCAAGATCTTCAAGTTCATCAGGCAGGCCGCTGAAATTAAGCTCATCAATGAGGCCAGGAAGAAGCTCGTTTTCATCCTCAGGAAGCAAGATTTCTAAAGAATGAGGTTCGGCATCTTCCAAAGAATCCTTCTCTGAGTTTCCCATGACGAGTTTGTTCAGATTGGGTGAGTTCTAAGACAAAAACTGTATTAAAAACAAATTCTATAAGTTGTAGATATGTTGACTTCTGATGTGTTAATATTTACATGAATATATACGTGTCCTGTGGTCAACATTTTATTAATTATTTCTTATAAAATATTATTTTAGTTTTACAGAAATATCTAATTTGATTTCAACGAATTCAGAATTTCCGTATATCGGTTAAATTAGACTTCATAAATATTTGAATTCAATTAAACAGTAGTAATACAGTGTTAGAATCATTTTTTCCTCAAAATAAGTTTGTCATTTGCTCCAATGGTTCTCTTTATTTTCTCCTTCAATTTTTATTATATTCATTTTTTAACTTTTTATTTATTGTAAATAATATCTTTAATTTTATAAAATTTTAGATTATACTCACTTATTTTTAAATTTTACAATTTAACCAAATTTTAACTTATAAAAGCAAATATTTATTACATTAATAAAAATACATAACAACATACAAAGTAATATTAGAATTTTACTTAAACAATACTATCACTATATTTTTTCAACAAATGATCAATCAACACATTTCGAAGAAAAAAGTGTTTTCTATCTTATTTTCTTTTAATTATATATTATAAATTATAAAATTATAAATTATATTTTAATAACTAATAATTGGTAATTATATTTTAACAAGTTTAATCAGTATATACATATTAGATATGAAGTTATAAAATTTATGTTTAGTGTTAATGTTTTCTTTATATATAAAATAAAAATTGTCAAAAAGTAAAGAACTATTATGTAAATAAAAAAAGTTTGACATAAAAATGAGGTTGTAAATAGTATTCTCTCAAATTGAACTACCATTGGAAATGGATTTTCTTCATTTTTTTTATGTTTTCTACCATTTTAAAATATATATTATCATTTATACAAATAAATATTTATTTATAAAAAATAAAAACAAACATATTCGCCGGTGCGCATATCAGTTCCAGATTAAAACCATGCCAGGAATTAAACTATTGTTCGGACGAACTAAAATAAAATTATATTTTAGGCATTATTAGGAAATTTGAATTCGGTGCTATTTTTAGAAATTAATTTGAATTCAATCCGGATAACATCTTCGGTCAATGAAAAAAAAAATTGAATTTTCACAATAAACAGAACTGGATCTTGAAAGTTTTAGCTCAGGATAACGATCATTTCCATTGCTTATATTAAGGCCTATTGCAAAAACTTCTTGATTTTGTTTGGTAAAGTGCGGTGTTTTGAAATCCGATCCGGATCCGCGGTTGAACCAGTAAACCCGGTGACCCAAAAAAAATTAAGCATGAGTTTTGTGAAAAACTCAATATTTAGAAACCTGGAAAAACCCATTAAAACCCGGTACGCGATATCGGTTGAACCACCAGTTAAACCAATAAATATTTTTTACTTTTTATTTATTTTTTAATTATGTTTTATATTCTAAGTTTCCAAGTAAGAAGTTAGGTGCTGACAAAAAAAAGTTAGGTTTTTTCTTTTCAGTTTTATATTTGCGATTTTTAGATTTTGATGAAAATTTTACTATGTCACCTAAAGAAAATGAAGTGATGGTATAGAGAACCAAAATTACTTAATATGATTTGATGTTAGTTTATTTCCGTTGTTGACTATTTATTACACTGATCTTTTATTTTGGATTTGAAGTTTAATTTATTATTCACATAAGAAATTTAAATATTTATGAATTTTATGTCTTATTTTTTTTAGATGTCATAGCTCTTACCTTGTTATAGAAAATTTTAAATAGTCTAAACTATTTTTTGATATTTTGTATGTCAAATGAAAATAAAAATATAGAAACTAATGTTAAGTATTTTTTAAATGTTCTTAAACATAAAATATATATATATCTAAACTATTATTTTATGTTTTCAAAAACATTTGGAAAATATTAAACTTTAGTTTCTATATTTTTTATTTTCATAGCGAATATATTATTATATAATAAAATTAATTAATTATTAACCAGCGGTTCACCCTGTGTCGATCTTGTGATTCAGCAATCCAGTAAATCGTCCGGTTCAGTGTCCGGATCGGGTTTAAGAACATTTTTAAAATGTCCTATTGAGATTCGGATAATTCAACGGCTTGGTCAAACAATCTAATATATCGGTATTGAATAATATTAATATAGGGATTCTGTTTCCTTTTCTTCTGTTTTCCTTTTTTAAATTTTTATATAATAAGATACAATGATTATAAAATTATATGAATAAATAATTTTATTTGAATAGGTGTTTATGTTAATATATATATATATATATATTATTTAAATTAAACTACACATCACATGACAATACATACTTATATTTTGATATTTGCGTTGAACATATATTGAAAAGTTAATATTTTGAATTTTGAAATCTTCATTTTTTTTAAAAAATGATTATAAATTATTGAAACGATTAAGCATTCTACATTAAAAAAATCGTTGGTGTAAAATTTTGCTACAAAAATATGTAAATAAACTTAAAATCATATGAGTAAAAACATTATTTAATAAATATCCATATTAAAAATATACTATATATCTATGTTAATATCATTTAAATTTAATTATTTATCATATATGATAGATAAGATTGATTATTTTGATTTATTTATCCTAAAATGATTGTGAATAAACAAGAGCGGTCGTTTGATTTATATGCGCACGCCAATTTATTACATAATATTAACTTATTTCTCAGTTATTTAATATATAATTATTATTTATTATTTCATAATATGCAGAAAAACATAAAATAATAATAAATATAAATATTTATTCTATACAAGGCATAGATCTTAACTTAAGTATGTATCTATTTAATAATTTTAAATCTTAAACATTTTTAAAATCTCATACCAAAACAAAATAACAAAATAAGAATAAACTTAAAAATCAATATTTATATCGAACAATAGTCAAAATGAAAAAAGCGACAGAAAAATGAGAAAAAAAGGATTGATACGTGTACATATTCTTTTTATAACCATAATTAATTTTTAAATTGGTAAATCATGATATAAAACTGAGCTTACATAGTTTCATTGTAACCAAATAGTAGGCCCGAAATGTTTCGGCCTAAACGTTAGGTTCTTATGCGATAAGTGATTTTTTAACCTAAAATATTTTAAAAAATAGGATCAGCTCATCAGTAAACAAATTATGTAATTGAAAAAAAAAATTTAAAATTGTTTAAGGGCCAAAATATTAATTCGATCAAAAATATAAATTTTATTTTCCATACGATATTCTTTAAATAATTTTCATATAAATTCACCTTGCGCAAGACGCAGGTCTTATCCTGCTGAACATATTATTTCTCTTTCATTTTTTATAAAATCATAAACAGATCATATTTGACAAAACAATATTTGTTATTTGAAAATATTATAAAAACAATTATTACGTAGTGTAAGTTTCCTCTATTTCTATAAATATGGAAAATATTTTTGACATGTGCAGATACAATTATTGATTTTTATTTTGTTTTTTTCAATTACCATTATTTTATAATAATATTTTTAAACAAATTTTTTGATAGTCCAAAAATATAATTAATTATGATTACCACACAAGACTACCAGAGAATTTTTTTTTTTTTTTTTTGACAACGAGACTACAAGAGTATAAGATGGTATAAAGTTAATATTTGATATGGTGACCATAATAGTTGTACATATAGTAAAGTAGGTGGAAAATAAAATCTTTGACTAAGTTAATCATGGTAAGAATATGAAATTTTATTACTAAGTTGACCAAAAAACTATGATATTTTATTAAGTTATAATTAATTAGTAATAAATTTTGAAATTAAATTTTAACAGGTTTTTCACCTTAATTTATGATAACACACACAATTAAAACCGTGATAAAATAATATGCAGAATAAAAGGGTTAAAATAATTATAGGTTTTCAAAATCGTAAATTTTGTAAATATATGATAACTATAATTCTATAATATTAAGGATATTATATATTTATATTTAAATAGTTTTTAAAAAAATTATTCTATTTAATTGTGCTATATTTTGAAATAGTCCAAACATGGACTAAAATCTATTAATTTATGATAATTATTAATTTGTAATTTTTTACTATATATAATAAATATATCCCATTATTGGAATAAATAAATGTTTGCTAAAATATATTAGTAGATTTGTTTCCAAAAATGATAATATCAGCAAATATGGAAAATTTAATTATAGTCAAAGTAAAAAAAAGTATTAAATTGAAACTTCGTAAAAAAATCATATAAATAGAACTTGTCCTGAAGAACTAGAAATCATAAACATAATTTCTTTTCCATAGAAAAAGCTAAAAGAAATGGCTATCACAAAAACCTCTGTGACTCTTTTTCTTCTAATAGCATTGGCAATTTCGATGTTCAACTGCAATGTTGTGGCCGCATCAGGTATGGTGCTTATTACAAAATATTTATTTTTGTTTTGTACATTTCATTATCTTTAATTTTTTTTTGGATAAACCATTATCTTTAATTACTCTTAGATATCTAGGTGAAGTTTTTCTTTAAAAATATCAAATTAGCGATGAAAAAAAATTCGAATTAGCAATGGCATTCACATGTGTAGTGGGAGCTGAAATTATTCATCGCCATCGACAGTTCAATAAAAAATCTGATAGAAAACAGTTCAAACAACCAAATATCCTAAAGCAGGATTAGGATTCGTATGAACCAGATCTGGATCCAAATATCTTAATTTCAAATCTGGATATTTGAAATTAGAACCAAATTCTTTATCATTAATTTAAAATGTATAGTTATACAAATTATTTAAAATATATAGTTATACAAATTATTTAAAATATCATATAATATTATACGGAATGTTTATGCAAAATTATTTGAATTTTAATTTTAAAGTATTTAAAAATGATTTTAGTATCTGTTACATATTTTTCCTTTTTATGGATCCGGTTCGACCATATATTGTGAAAGTCATGAATCTAGATCCATCCGGTTGATAAAAAAACTCTAACAGCAAATCTGGATATCTTGAAATTTCTAGATATCCACGAATCCGGCCAGTCTTATATTGTGTAATTAGGTAATAATCGGTGCTTTGCGCGGAATGTGATTAATAATTTTGTTATTTTTTTAATAAAGAGACATTAATCTGTTTAATGTGGATATCGGTTCGGTTTTAAGTTATTTTTTGGTTTTTAATCTCATAAAATATAACTATAATTTTTAATCAATATTTTTTGGTTTATTCAGTTAAAATGTTTGATGTTTTTTTTATGTGATAATCAAAATTTACTATTATTTGTTTGTTTTCATGTTATGAATCTTAGATAGTCATGATGTCGAACCAATGGTTTCATATTATAGTTTGTAAACGGATAATAGTTAGAAAAAGAAAAGAAAATTATTAAGATAAATCATTTTACTACAATTTGGTCGATAGTGTTAGAAGTATTAAGACAAATAATATTTTAATTCCCAAAAAAATAGATATTTCAGCTGTGGTAAATATTTAGTTATAAGGTGTTCACGTCAATGTGTACATGTATGTGTATATAAAAGTATACAAAGATTGTTGATAAATATATAAAGATACTGTTAATTAATATTAAATGATATTTTTTTTCAAAATAATATATGAAAAATAAAATTCTTCAAATGAAATTATTTAAAAACAAAAAATATGGTAAACTTTCTATAAACTATAATATATAATTTATATATAACTCTTTAAATATTTGTATATATATATATGCATATAACAGATCAAATTGGATATTCGTTCCTATAAATATTGATATTTGTGATTTATTTTTTTACGGATATTGCATTTTAGTATTTGATTTGCTTCGTAGAGTAACAGATATCTGGATTTTCCGGTTCGAATCAAAATGGATAACGAATCAAATCAAAAATTTTTTAATAATTTATCCAGCTCTATTCGTAAACAGTAAAAATAACGTAAAGAAAAATCATGCATGTGAGTTTTATATTAAAAACGTAAAGTAAATAGTGTGAACATATTTATGTAGAGTTTGGCTAAAAAACTCTTTACATGTGACATGTATCCATATTAGTATGAACACATTTATTATAATGTTTTTATACGTGACATGTGTCTAGTTTAGTGTGAACGCATTTATTACAATGTTTCTCTTTTAATATATAAGAGATATATACAACGTTCTCCTAATGTTATGTATCTTACAAGTTCTTAAAAAAAACTATTGTTTGGACATGGTATATACAGAACTATAAATCTTTTTTTTTTTTGTAACTGAACAGAACTATAATCTTGTCGTGGTTTTTATGTGCAGTGCCACCAAATTGCTATGCTCGATGTGTGCCAGGAAGGTACGAACTTCGTGAATGTGTCCATGACTGTATTGTGAAACGCCAAGGGTATACTTATGGGAGGTGTGTTCCGAACCCTAATGGAAAATGTTGTTGTAACCACGAATGATAAGAAACAATATTTTCTTATAATTGGTGATATAAGCGATATTGTTCTCAGTTTCATTTGCTTTAACTAAATAAAACTAATCCTATTATGCAAAATGGACTTTCTAGCTTTTAATAAACAAAATCATATATATTAAAAGAAAATTCACAACTTTGATTTATGTGTAATTTTTTTTAAAAATGAATCATTACTAAAAATCATTTATCATTCATTTATTACTAATAATATGGATTAATAATATATCATTCCTAATATAACATCGACTCCTAAAAACCCGGATTGGTTAGCACACTCACCTTGATTCATGTGTGATATTTTTATTTTGATCATCATTTAAGTTTTTTATTAAATGTATTTCCTTAATGCTAATATATAATCTGTTAACTACTTAAATCATAATATAATTTGATATCTTTTAATTTAAAATATAAATATATAAATACATATATATATATTTTAACAAATGTGTTGAAAAACATTATAACAATAAAAACATTATAACAATATCTTAATTATCAAAAATTGTATATAAATATTTTCACTAATTTTGTAACTAGTAATTAGTATTGAAATTAATGTTATTATACATTAATATATATATATATACAGTAGAACCTCTATAAATTAATAAATTTTGTCGGTCCTAACTTGGTCCGGTGTAAAATATGACACAAATCGATAAAATAATAAGATAATAATATTTTTAAAACTTCCATGTAAATATATAGTCCTATTAAAATCATAAATTAATAATATATTTCTATATATATTTTATATAAGTACAAAATAAATATTATATTGTTGGTTTTATAATCACAATGAAAATACTTCTATTTTTCTTAATATTTTAATATATTTTGATAATATTTAGTAAAATTATATCGAAAACCACATAACAAGTCTATGAAATATAAAAATAACTTTATAGATTTATTTTTTTTGGTCTAACTTTATAGATTTATCTGTTTATGGACCACCAAATCAGAATTATATCTTGGTTTGGTTCGTTTTGGTGGACTTCTTTTTTTATTGCAACATTAGTTTAGTTATGTTACATTAACATATATAACCCAATAAGGGTTACTGGGCTTGTAAAGAAAAATAAATGCGTTAAACAAATCAGATTTATGGTGAATATATTGCAAACAATCTTAAGAAATCGAAATGATATCAAAGAAAATAGTATAAATATTAAAAACATATAATATATTCGTAAACATGATATATCTAAACAAAATGGATTTTTAGTGAAGATATTAATGTAGTATAGATTAGTGTCTACCAATTTATATTTAAACATGATATAAAAAATTAAGCCTGTTATAAATTACTTAGATGTCTACCAATTTATATTTAATAGTCATTAATTACTTAGCTAAAAATAACATGCTGTTTGACAAAAATATAATAATAATAACATACTCCTTACAAGCTTTTAGATTGACACGTCGTTAAGTTCTAATTTAGCATTCGTTACCTCATGCCCGGGGGTATAATTAGTCCGGTCCGGTTCTGTACGACGGCTCACAGTATCATTGCCAGCCCGTATCGAAACAGTGCCTTCAGGGCACATAGCAGTGCTGACATGGGCTTCGAATGTTTGTCTTTTGTCTTTTGTCTTTTTGAAACGTTCCGATCGGCTTAGGAATTTCCGATGGCCATGCCTATTTTTGAAGTATTAGTTTCGTGTATAAAAAATACTAACATGGAAATAATGAAATCTCAGGATATTATTTCTAAATTAAATTTTAAAAATTACAAAAGTAAAAGTACCTGAAGTACGTGATTCTTTAATAGTATATTTTCAAATGCTGGTTGCTTCTTTTTATCAACGCAGTTGACATCTTCTCCATCTGAGCTCTGATAAAATGAAGATGGATAAAAATATTTAGTATAATTTGGATACGTCACACCAAAACGGTGGTTTTATATTCCTTTTAGAATTTTTAACTATATTACTCAACAATAACTCGGTGGTTTTGTTCCTTTTAGGGCAAAAAAATTGACAACGAAACCATAACAAAGATCAAACCTTAATGGCTACAACAGTTGTGACTATGGCTAGAAGGATGATGAACCGTAGATCCATCTATAGATTTTTCAAATTTCCTCTTACGATTTGTGAAAGTAAATGAAGAACACTGATGAACAAGTGATGAACAAGAGAGAGAGTGAGAGATATCTAAGAGAGAAAGATATATGTATTTCGAAACTAAGAGAGAATAAAGGAGGATTGATTTCCTTAATTCGTAAACTCTGAATACACTCTATATTTATAGACAAAGAAAAGATAAAGGGACATAGAAAGACACATGCCTTCTGTCCTAACAGTTATATTCTAGGTTGTATGGAAATTTGGATGAAGGTCCGTTTCACGTTTCAAAAACGTTTCGGAATCAGAATTTCTTGGAAACTCGTAGAAACTCATTAGAAACTTATTTTTTGAAAATCTAATTTTGGAAACTCAATGGAAATTGTTGGGGTCAAAATCGGTCATGACGAAATCAATGCATGAAAGTCCCTGGAAAATATTTCTCGAAACAAAAAGTCTCGTATAATTTTAAAAGAAGTTGTTTTCGAATTAGAAGATCCAATCTCTCCGAAAAACAACTCTTGGGAAACAAAAGACGAAACGGGAAAAGAGCTTACCAACGCTTTTCAAACGTCCGAACCACCCGAAGAAGGCCAAAGCTCGGCATGTCTGAACCAGCTCGCCATACGACGAACTCGGTTCTGTTCAACCAGTTCGCCATATGGCAAGCTCGGTTCTGTTCAACCAGCTCCTAAAGTTCCTCTCACGATTAGATCCTAAAGTTTCTTCCGACGCACTACTCCGGAAGTCCTCTCTCTCCCTCCCTCTCTGCAGAATGGCCTCTCTGGTCGATCCTTTAAATAAACAAAGCTACTACTCAAAGGGATTATTTAAAGGATTTTCAAGCCTTTAGGGCAAAGTAGTTGAGTGTGGATGTCTTGCAAATGTTTTTTTTTTGGTATGAGTATTGTTAATGAATTGACTAAAGAATCAATAAACCATGCGTTGAAGAGATGAAGAATGATTTCAGGAAATTGTGACGTTCCAATTTATTATATTATTTATTTATATATGGAGTATATATATAGTGAATTTGGAACATTCGAAAATAGAAACCTGCAAGACACTGGCTCGTCAACTATTTATTCATTAGGAGATTTTTTTCGTGTTCTATTTATTAAATAAATATACTATAATAATTCATTGTTATTTATTTTTAATTTTAAATTAATTTATAATTTGTATGCATAATTTATATTAATAATATTATATTACTTTAATTAGGCATATGATTTTAGATATGTTATATCTAGTCGGTTTTGTTGTTTTTTTATAATCGATTTAGTTATCATTTGGTTATATTAGATTGCATCTATTTTTATGAATTCAACTATAATTTTTTTTATTTTAAATATATTAAAATTATGATTAATTTTCTTATTTGCATTTACGTTGGTTGTTGTCTTAACTGGATATGTATTTGTAAAGGCAACCAAGATTTTAGATTAAATCGGCTACCTGATCCTTGGAGTCTTGACCCTCATCATTGTGGTGGGAGACTTCTGGAAACAATTGCTTCTCGTCCTCCATAGTGCTTGGATTCTGCATGTATGAAGCAAGAGCAGACTTTCCTTGGATCTCTGCATATGCCAATGAAGCTACTTTCCCACTGTTGAATTTTTCCCATATCTTACCATTGAAGGTCTGCAGAAAGATGCATAGACAAATATCTATTAGTAAATAACATCTAAACCCAGCGCATCTTGATAGTTACCATATCCACCACAATACATGGTCATGTTCACTAAAAACCACACAGTAACACTATGATAAGCTGATGCGCTGAGGGGATATGGTTGAAAAGAGTGGAACTCGCTGAATAATGAGTTAAAGGGAGGTTGATGGAAGAAGAGTTTGCATTGGCTTTGCCTTTGTTAACATTTTAGTTATTTACACCCAGATCAGATAGCTACTAATACCCCTATCTGAACCTTAGGGTGTCAGTACTTTAGAGAGTCGTTTCAAAACCTATCACATTTCTAGTCTAAACTGACTAGAAGAACACAGTTACCGAAAACAATAGTGAAGAGAAAAAGGTAAAAAAGAAACCTGTTGGAAGGGAACAATGTGCAATGGAGAGACCATGTTGACAAAAGCATAACCCATGTTGCACTTATTCTGTATCCAGAAGAAATTAGATCGTCAGTAAGTTCTCAGGCATCATGTGTTCACTCTTTTTATAGTATAGTTACCTTAAAGTCTATAGGTAAGCACAGAAAGTCATAGTCTCCCTTGTGCTTCTCGTCAATTTCAGCCACCAGCATCTTGTAAGTATACCTTACAGAACAAAGTGTTTGAGAATTAAAACATTACCTAGTGATCTTTACATTGGGATTGAGATCAATACAACGCTTACTTGTTTGGGATGTTTTTGATGATTAATGTAGTCCGAATATCATCTCCAGTAGCAATTATATCCAAGTCAATATGATACTGACCACCATCTATGTGTTGGATCCTACCTTGCTCAGCAAAGGGCTCATGTCCTCTACTCTCACCGAAAGGCAATGAGGACATGCCAAAGCCAGAGAAGTCCAGTTTGTTATGGTTTCCTTGTAGACTAACACCAAAGTTGGCTTTTCCATGAGGATTGATATAACTTTTGTTGATTCCTAGATCCCCAAATCCTAGGGGTATCAGAGAGGATGTCTCTGGTGATCCCGGGTAACAGTTCATATGGGCATTAAAATGAGTGCTTGAAGGAGCAGAGCCCACATGATGCTGGTACTTCCCAAGCAATGAAACTTGCCTCTCGGCAAAAGGAAAACCATGCCTAACAGTAAAAGGACGTTCAGTTGGTGATGATGATGAAGATGACGCACCAGGGTAATTCATGTGCTGAGGAGGGCTTCCCCAGCGATAGCGGTTATCAGATGAAGTCCCGAACCCTGGGGAGTGTGGAGCTATAAAACTCATGGAGTTCGAAATTCCCCCTCCTATATGCTCTGGCAACGAATGAGGTTGCCCATAGGAGACGTTGTGCATCAAAGCGTTATTCAGAATAGTTTGGTTTGGATGATTCAATAGCCCTTGGTCGTTACTGACTGGCGAAAATCCATGAAAGCTGGAGGTCTGACCAGGGAGAACTGAAGCTAATCCAGGCATGTTATCTCGGTTAAACGGCCTGATGATTCCTAGACCGGGTGGCCTCGGAAAGGCATGCGTGGGAGAGCCCTTCAAGGGGCTGCCAATGGGCCAGTTACCTGGTGGAGAATTGGCAACCTGTGAAGCTAGGAAACTTGAAACTTCGTGTCTGTCCATATCTTGACTTGTTGACGGGACCGAGCTGCATCCAAATAGTTCCAGTTCACTGTTTATGATAACTCAATTCTTTGAAAATATACAAAGTGCAAAGGGAACTCACACTCGACGGGATCCTCCAGGACGGCTAAGTTCGAGCTTTATACATTTCCCACCTATCTCACTTCTGTTCAGTGCTTTTAGAGCTGCCTCTGCATCTCTAACATCATAGTACTCAATAAACCTGTGGAATCTCCTGTTTGGGGTTTCTCTAATCTGCATTTAGAAGCCAAGAATTAATGATTAGATAGTTTGATACAACAAATACAACCAAAGTGAAAAACATCTTAGACAATTGCATAGCATATAGCACATATGAAGGCACAAGTTAAGCTAACCTCTCTTATTTCACCATAGGCACCGAACAGCTTAAGGAGCTCATCATTTGATACAGTTGAGTCCACATTAAAAATCACAAGAGTCCCTTGATTCATATCCTTCTCTGACGGATTTTCCTATCACGTGGAAGTGAAAATAATGATTACAAAAGTGCTAAAGAAAGCTAAAACTTAGAATATATCTCTCAGAGCTCATACTTTAGGAATGGAGTAGTGAATGTCCAGTGTCCTTTTTCTTAAGAGAGTGTTCTGCAGTGCACGCATTGCGGCATGAGCAGCTCGGATATCATAGTAGGATATCATTACAAAACCTCTGCTTTTGCATGCTGTGTACAAACTCCTGATCTCCCCAAACGGCTGGTGGTGACAAAATATAAGGCTGAGGAGGACAATGTGAAGAAAAATTACTGAAACAGAGAGTGTTCTGCGTTCATTACCTCAAAGAGAGCGGTTAACTCTGAATCATCGATACTGCTGTTGATATTCCTCACAAACAATGTCCTTGAAGGATGTTCACCGTTTGGATGCTCCACTGAAACTCTGAAAGATGTATTGGAGCGTTTACGAGTAACAAATGAACTTGCAGCATCGCGTTGGGATTCAGCATCCAGCTCCATACCCCCTCCAGTGCAAAATACATCAAGATCTTCAAGTTCATCAGGCAGGCCGCTGAAATTAAGCTCATCAATGAGGCCAGGAAGAAGCTCGTTTTCATCCTCAGGAAGCAAGATTTCTAAAGAATGAGGTTCGGCATCTTCCAAAGAATCCTTCTCTGAGTTTCCCATGACGAGTTTGTTCAGATTGGGTGAGTTATCATCAAGTGAGAGCCAGCTATCTGAATCGGTCATATTCACTGCATAGTTAGTCAAAACAAGAGAAGTATATTAGCAACTGTGTTCAAGTTAAGTCAAGAGTTAAAACGGATCACGAAAAAGAAGCTAGAACATACGCTTTTCATGAAAAAGTGTAGGCAATGAACTAGAGAATATGCTTAGATCAGTTGCAGAACGATATTCACTGCCTCCATTAAAAGCTTCAGCTGATCTTCTCAGCAAAGATGGCATGTCTAGATTTGACATAGGCAAATGATTAGAGATTGTAAGAGAAAGCAAAAAAAAAACTAAAAAGGTTGGAAGTATATTTTCTAACCAGCAGATAGTGATTCCTTGGATTCTAACTCCATCTTTTTGGCGTCACCAACTTCAAACAAAAAAACAAGAAATAAACTGTATATTGATGTCTAAGTTCTCATCATAAAGCAGAAAGCTACTTGCTGAGACCATTAGCTCTCAATTACACAGACATAAACACATTCAAACAGACAAGATCGAATGATACAAACAGGAAGACAATCGAAGGAAACGACGAAACACTAGGTCAACTAAAACTTAAAGGTTTCAACTTTGGAAAACTTATGCTGCTTGTGGCAACAAAACATGATCAGAGACAGACATCATCTTTGTAATAAACTCAAACTCAAAGCTAAAAACTTTGCAATATTTCCAGGAAAAGAAAAAAACAGAACAATCACAATCACAATCACAATCAAGTACATGAACCATAAAGCAATCAAGCAAGACAAACTTCATATGAATAATAACAGAAACCAACCACCGATTGTCAACTTAGTACCTGCGATGGAGGAAACCATGAACAGAAAAAGAAAAAGAAAGCTTTTGATCAAACTAAAGAGGAAGAGAATCGAAGGAGAGAGAGGTATGTTTCTGTTTCGTAGAAGAAGAGTAATTTCTTGCTTACACTCTTCCTCCTCCGTTGCCGGGAAATTACACAAACCAGAGCGTCAGAGAAGAATGAAGGAAAATACCCGAATTTTTTAATTTTTGTTTACTCAGGGTGAGAACAGAGAGACAAACAAAAGGGGGTGTTTGTGGAGTAATAACAATTAAGAGTAGTACTAACTAATAATTACTTATTTAACTAAAGAGTCTACACTTTTGAATATCGTTTTTTTTTTTTTAATGTCTCTCGGGGTTAGGCCAAGTGTGCAACCGTTGACACGAACATAAACCAGCTTGATGACAATTTGATCATTTCCTCTCTTTTTTTAAGACGAAACAAATTCTCTTTTTTTTGCTAATCCAGAAATATGTAAATTTGAGTTCAACGAATCCTGAATTTCAATATCTCGGTTAAATTAGACTTCATAGTGTTAAGAAAAAAGATCTGAGGAAATACGTACGTCCGTCGGTTCTAAGATTAAAACCATAGAGCCAGGAACTAAACTTTTGTTATAAAATTATATTTTAGGCATTATTAGAAAATTTTGAACAAAATTACTGGGATTTTAACAATTACTAATCACTGGGATTTTAACCTAATCATCAAATTATATACATATTGGTTAAACAAAAAGACATCTTCTTTGGAACTTTAACCCAAAACTCCATGACCAGTGAACATGAAGAGCAACCATATGGAGATCGATTCATCTTACAATTTTTTTGACATAAATTCAAATTAGGGTTTTGCATCTGGAAGTGGATTTTCTGTACACTCAGTTTCATAGTCAATTTTTTTTTACCCTGAGAAACATTGTCTCGATTGGGAGGAAAATGACAACAACATTAACAAATTGAATATCCGTGACTTCCACTGATTTTCATATGATATCCTCTTGCGCATGGGAAACCTCCGTGACAGTTAACACTTCTGTGGTTAACCAAAGTTGATTTCTTTTTATTTTCTTACCAATTCTTTTTTGTGGTTATCATACTTTTACTCTAGATTATGAACACCCGATCGGATCTGTCAAGAACGAGCTGATGACTACAGGGGAAGCTCTCATTAATTAGTTGATGAAGGGAAATGACTGACATGAGTCCCTGAGCTAAGCCTTGGAAATCTTAATGCCATAATGTCTTTCAAATCCTCCTAGCCATTATCCTACTGCAATAATTCTTGCTAAGAAGAACATCCACCCCTCTCTGTTTGATAACAGTTTCCTCCTAATTTGATTGAAATAGATAAGCTTGCCCAACTGCAACAAAGAAATAACCTAGCTTTCTTGGTTTGATGAGCTTATACCCGCTCTCTTGGTTTGATGAGCTATACACGCTTTCTTGGTTTGATGAGTGAGTAACAACTTCTGAGTTGACTTGGAAGAAACCATTGTGGATTGTTGTAGTTCCGTGCTAATTAACAGGTTCTTTGCCTTTATTTAAAACATGTTTGGTGTTGCATTCATCTAGGCTATAGCCTCTCATACGACAAGAAGGTTGCCAGCGCCCAAACTTTCCAATCCCCAGCCAAATACGATTGGGCATATCCTTCAAGAGATCAACCAATACGCATACTGCGCAACACTAGGGTGGTCGTAGATCAGCTAACTGGGGCGTCCATTGGTGGAACTCAGCCGGAACCTCAATACTGTGTAGTGCCCGAAGAATTACCATCCCCAGCCAAATACGATTGGGCATATCCTTCAAGAGATCAACCAATATGCATACTACGCAACACTAGGGTGGTCGTAGATCAGCTAACTGGGGCGTCCATTGGTGGAACTCACCCGGAACCTCAATACTGTGTAGTGCCCGAAGAATTACTACGTAATTTTGTCTAGTATAGTGATAGCAGTAGGTCGGTTCGATGTGGCTCTAATGCCGGCGATGAAGCAAACAAATAGGGTGTGATAACATTCAGACCTATCTGAGACTAAGAGGGGCTGGTTACCGGAGGTATTCCTGTCAGCCTTATAACATTAACCCAAAAACCAATCGTCACGGGTTCCCTCCGCCCCAAGGCAGTAAGCCATCTCCTGGAATCAAATACATGTCCACTTCATCTTCTCTTGGGAAACCCCAACAACGAGATAAGAAACTTATGAGGAATGCCTTCAAGCTTTGAGTGGACCGGGTAGCGTTAATCAGAGTGAATGAAAAGTCAAGGGAACAAGCAACGGATTGAAAAACATTAGCGAAAGCCGTTGCGCTAACGCGCATCCGTTTTCTTGCTCGTCTTCCTTGATCTTTGAATATGGAAGGAAGGCTAGAATCTTCTTTCCGCTTTCAAATCTTCCGATTTTGATGAGAATCAAAAAGATCAAAGCCTACAGGGTCAGAATAATGGAATTAGACTAGTTAAGTTCAATTAGCAATTCAATCAGCCTTAGCTATAAAGCGAATATCCTTCTGCTTCAACCCAATATTACTCGAAGAACTAGTTATGTTTGCCGGAAGTACGGTCAGTATGAGGGATGGCACTGTACATGTGCTTTTCAGTATTCAATAAGCCAGGAAGAAAGTGTGCATTCAGCTGTGCTTCTAAGTCAGCTTGGCTTGTGGTTGTGGATCGAACTATGAATCCAAATAGACTCGGGGTTGGGAAAGGCCGTTGATATTCGTAGATCGTGAGTTCATTCCCTTTCTTTTTGGGCGATGATTCGATTCTTCTGGGCTTGCTTGTGGCTACTTAAGAAAGATTTATGCCTTCTAGCCAAGCCTTTGACTTTGAGACCAAGTAAAGCTTACTGGCAGTCAACCAAGAAAGACTCTTTCTCCCCTATTGAGAAATGGAAGTCAGATCTTTTTCCATACCATAACGTATATAGAATCGGTTTTATTTTCTGATCGCTAGCCTTCTGGGCCGCCCCCGCGATCAAACTATCAATCTCATAAGAGAAGAAATCGTTATGCCCCATGTTCTTGGTTTTCTCCCATGCTTTTGTTGGTCAACAACCAACACCAACTTTCTATATTTCTTCACTACTCCTAGAGGCTTGACGGAGTGAAGTTGTCCCATGTCATTCAGTGAAAATCTAGTGAGTAAGGTAAGGGGGTATGGAAATGTCCTCTTACCACAGCTTGAATGGGACTCATTTAAGGAAAGAAAACAAAGTCGATTCAATCCAACTCCAACCGCTCCAACGTTATCATCCTGGAAAGATATTGAGTCAATCTAGCAGGGCTAAGGAAAGGCACAAGCCCCAATCAAGCTCTGTCGGAGGTAAATCTAGCAGGGGAAGGTCATATGACCTTTGGGTGAAGGTGGGTTCCGACCTGGAAGTCATTACCAACATTCAAACAAACAAATGCCATAATTACAATTGGTTTTATGAATAATAGCCAGAGAGCAAGGAATTGGTTTGCCTTTCAAGGGTATTATCCACTCTTGGTATTGATCTGATAAAACTTTCACTTGCAAAAGTGTGAATTAGGAAGGACTGGTCGCTGAAATATTAACTGGAGACTGAATCTTAATATAACTCAGAACAATATATTTTTGTTACCACGAGATATATTAGCAGCTGCCGATCAATTGATTGGAATAAAATTTGGAATGGGTACACTTGATGATATGAATTATTAGAAAAAATAAATGTATTTGCTCTGTAGCGGATCTTTTACAAGACCAGCTAGGGTTGGCTCTGCCTCGTTTAGAAAATGTAGTTAAGGGAACTATAGGCGTAGAAATTAGGCATAAATTGATACATACTTCTCAGAATTTTGATAATTTCAACTCCGTTAACAACTACTTATGAATAGTTTTTTGGATTACACCCATTATCTCAAGTTTTGGATCGAACTAATCCATTTACACAAATCGTTCTTGGAGAAAGTTGAGTTACTTGGGCTCTGGCAGGTTAACAGGGTGAACTGCTAATTTTCGGATACGAGATATCCATCCTAGTCACTATGGGCTGCCCCATTAACAGGGCGAACTGCTAATTTGTTTGTTCTTCTCAGCTTTCTCAATCTTTTTATGCTAATCAATATTGTGCAACAGTGCGAAGCATTTTACCATCTGGTCCAAAGCGTTTCATATCCTTCTTGCAGTGAGCATCTCCAAAAAAAAAACACTTTATTTTGAAGTTTGCTAAACTTCATATTTAAAATTTAAGGTATTTTTATTCAAAACCAAAACTTCAAACTTAATTTCAAAATTATTTATATTTTATAATATGGTCTTATATGTGTCATAATTAATTTAAATTTATATGTTTATAAAAAAATAATAAATTATAAATAATATTACAGCAATATTAATTAATAAAATTAAAATTAAAATATAAAATTTCACATAGAAATACTTAATTAAATATTAAATTACAAGTAAACTTCAACATTATTCTATAAAATTGTTTTTTTTTACTATTTCCATATATGATCAACTAGTGCATTTGTTATGTAATATTGTTGTTGTCAAAATCTTGTTTTAAAATATTTTAAATATCAATTAAAAGTTTTATTTAATTTTATGTGTAAAACATAAATTAATAAAACACAGATTTGAAATATTTATGAGATGTAATTTTTAAGGATTAAAATGATAAACGACAAAATATTTAAGAATCATAAATGTGACCAAAATGTAAATAAAAATATAAAATTTCAAATTGAAGTTTCAAATTTTCTTTTTGGAAAGCAAAAAAATTTCGTATTTAAAATTATAGTGTCTTTAGGAAATGTTCTTAGTAAGAGATAAATGGCGCAACGAAGCCGAATCTCATATCCCCAAAGTTTAATAGTTAAGATCTTCAGTTATATATATATATATATATAATTTTATTAAAAAACAACAATAGAGAAAACCTAACACAATCCTACAATCAAGTTAATTACTCAAACTTCACGTCAAATACTAGGTTAAGATCCGCACTATACGCGGAATGAACATTGTATATACAAACTATTTTTACGTATTATTACTTTTTGTGTTTTTTTACATATTATAAAATAATAAATATATATTGAAATATTGAGAAGTCAGTAACTATTTCGTATACAATTGAATTGGGGTGCAAACATAAATCAAAACATACACTCTTGTTAATTTACAATCATTTTATTAATCCAAACAATCATTTTATTTATTTTATATGGTATGTAATTAAACTTAAATAATATTAACATAGATATATAGTATATTTTTAATATGACTATAGCTAGAGTGGAGCTCTAAATTCCCATTCAACTATTAAATGAAGTTAATATTCATATGATTTTATGGGCATTAGTATATTTTATAACAAAAACATTAAATCATTAATAAGAAAATTTTCAATGTGCGATGTATAATAGTTTTAGTAATTTATAATCATTTTAAAAAATTCAATGTAAAGTTTAAAATTAAAATATTAAGTTTTCAATATTTTTCTAAAGCAAGTTTCAAAATTAAAATATTTATGTATTTTATATGTTAAATATTTTAATTTAAACGATACTAATATATATATTAATTGATATTAATATATATAATAATATGAATATTTAGTAAATGAGATTTTCTAATTATATAATTTTATAATCATTTGTATATTGTCTCTAGAAAAAAATTAAACCACTAATCACAAAAAAAATCAATATGGGACTTTTAACCGTTTTAGTAGTTTATAATCTTTTTTAAAAATTAAAAATATAACATATACGAAAAAATCTAAATTTTTATTATATGAGTAATATGGGTGTGCTAATTTATTTTAATAATATATAATTAAATAAAAATGATAGAGGATGATACACAAATTTTTATCAATCTATATTATTAAAAATCAATGATTATCATATATACTTTATTCACATTATGTAATTATGTGGTTTTTATTTAAGCAAATAATTAAGAACATTACTAACTAATTTTATTGTTAGATTAATAAAAAGTTTATTATATATTTATATGGACCAACCTATTTATCTAAAAATTCTAAGAATCATGTTGGTGGTGACACATAGCTACTCCAAATGTTATAATGTTTATCAAATAATACATAAGGGATTTTTAGATTTTATATATGGCAGAATCAGAAAAACAGATATATGTTTTTGAGGAAAAACTAGTTTTGATTTGTGTCACATCTATCTAGTTTCATTTCAACTTTTCCAGCAATAAATATGTAACAGAAATATTAATCTCTGATTTAGGTTGAAACTGTGTATCCTGTATTTCTATGAATTAAAAAAAATAGTGAAGAATTTTCCATACATGTATGTATATATTATATGTTGAGATTTTGTCACCCGAATTAAACCAACCAATTATGGAAGATGTAATTACAGTCAAGTAATATTAGTATAGAAAATTAATTTGAGATTTTGCTTTGTGACTTTGGTCAACTTAATTTAGACTTTCCCAGGTAAAGAAATTCTATAAATAAAACTCTCTACGAAGAGCAAGAATACAATATATAGTAGAAACTCTATAAATTAATATTTAATAAATTAATAAATTTGACAAATTCGACTAGTGTAAAATATACTATAAATCAATAAATTATAATTAGTAAAAACCCTTCATGTAAGTATATAATCCCAAAATATAATAAATTAATAATTATTATATAAGAACTTATGCAAATGTCTAAGATAGTCTATTGTTATCGGTTTAAGGGATATAGCCTCAAGTTACTTTTGTTGGATGCAGTTAAATTATCCACAAATTTGATATTTTCTTGCTCAAAAACACCTCAAGACTGTGGTTACCGTCATGTTTGGTTTTAGAATTGGAACAGTTCTTTTGAAAACAAACAAATGAGTCTTTTATTTTTATTATTTTTTGTTCAGTTTTCCAATGCTGTGTATAAAAAACAAAACAGTAAAAAAACAGTTTTTTCATGGAAATATTCCTGCAAAAAGGACCTGGTTAGTTTAAGTTGTAGTTGGTCTGTCATAATACATGATAGCAAGTGTATTACTGTTTAAGCAAAAATTAAGTAAAATTAAGCAAAACATAAACAAAAATAAGTAAAAATTAAGAAAAAAATATAAACAAGAATAATCATTGTTTAATTTGTTTTGATGTCTGCATTTTATAATCTAATTGTAATGAAATCAATTATAACAAACATAAATAATAACATTTTGGAGATACTATTTTAGTCAATATGTGTAACTTTTAAATTGTAAATTAAAGAAATATTACCATTATATAGTTATCTGACTGCCCAGTTATATGAGTAAAAGAACTATAATGGCCCATATACAAGCAACACATGACCTAATTCCGAAATTGCTCATGTTTTTTTGAAGAACTCAGCCCAACATGATACTCTGTTTTGTACTTTTGTTGCAGAACTTAGAAATTGCTCTCTAGTAGGAGCGATCTAGAACCAAAAAAAAAAAAAACTTGATGTTTAGAAAATTATACAAGCAACACATGGCCTAATTCTTAAACCATATGGCAGAAAATAAATTCAGAAATTCTCTCTACGCACATGACCTAATTCTGAAAACCAGAATAAATTACTTAAGATTCTTCTAAAGTTCTTCCGACTGACTTCTCCGGAAGTCCTCTCTCTCCCTCCCGCTCTGCAGAATGGCCTCTCTGGTCAATCCTTTAAATAACACAAAGCTACTACTCAAAGGGATTATTTAAAGGGTTTTCAAGCCTTTATTAGGGTAAAGTAGTTGTGTGTGGAGGTCTTGTAAAAAGTGATCCATCTATATCGATTTATATCAATCCTTAATGGTTACAGCAGTTGTGACTATGGCTAGAAGAATGATGAACTGTAGAAAGTGATCCATCTATATAGATTTCTCCAAGTTCCTCTCACGATTTGCTCCTAAAGTTCTTCTGACGCACTACTCCGGAAGTCCTCTCTCTCCCTCCCTCTATGCAGAATGGCCTCTCTGATATATGATTCTCGTTCCCATATAAAACAATACCTATTGTTTATTTACTATATTTGTTTTGGTAAGTAAATCAAAACAATCATTTTATTTATTTTATATGGTATATAACTAAATTTCAATAAAATAAACATAGATATATAATATATTTTAATATAAATATTTATTATTGAGAATTCATACTCATATGATTTACACAAAATTTCTAATGTGCGAATTTTTCAATGCAAATTTCAAAAGTAAAATATTAAGGTTTCGATATTTTTTCAATACAAATTTAGAAATTAACATATTTATGTATTTTATATGATATATAGCTTAATTTAAAACTATATTAATATATAATATGAATGTTATTAAATGAGATTCATATTCATACGATTTATGATCATTTGTATATTGCTATTACAAAGAAGTTAAACCATTGATCACAAAATTTTAGTGTGAGACATTTAATGTTTTTAGTAATTTATAGTCGTTTTAAAATTTAAAATATAACATATAAGAAAAAAAATATTTTTATATTATATGGTTAATCTGATTGTTTAGTATCTTTTAATAATATAAGATTAAATAAAAAAAAGAGCTAAGATACAATTTTTTTTATCAAATATTTATTATTCATAATCATTAATTGTCATATATATGTTAATCATATAAGGTAATTCTGTAGGTTTTATTTAAGGAAAGTGCGAGAATATTATTTTGTACATTATTTATCAATTTAATAGTTAGTTTAAAAAAATAATAATATGAGTTTAGATGGACCAACCTATTTTTTAAAATTATGAATTTCATTCTCATGGTGACACGTGGCTACAAAACAATGTTGTAATGTTTCTCAATCTATACTATTATTTGAGAAGTGAATTTGCTTACTGGTCATATTCTCCATAATTTTAGTGAATTTTCTTATTTGTCTTATTTTCGTGATTTTAGGATAAATCATTAGATTAATTAATATTATTATTTAAATTTTATGTTAATATATATATATATATATATATATATATCATGATATTTAAGATAATTAATAAATATTAACTTATTTTATTAATATATATACTATTATTTTTTCAAATATATTTTAATATATAGTTATCATCATATTTAGAACATTTAATTAGTAATAAATATTAACAATATCTACCGATAATATCATAACATTTATCTTATATTAGTTTATAATGTAATGACTAATATTATAGCAAGTTCTCCAATTCTTATTGAAAATATTGATCCAAATACAAATTATTATAAAATTTATATACAAGAATACTAACATATTTTAATTAATCAGTTTCTTCAGTTTATTCGATTGGATCAGTTAATATACTGAACCATATCAATATACTGCAAGTTTTTTAAAATAGAATTTATTCGATTTATTCGGTACTACCAAATCCAAACTACTTTTTCTATTTTGATTCGGTACGGTTTAAAATTGTTCGGTTTTATTGGATTGAACACTTCTAGGCTATTGTTATTTTGTTGACGTTGTATGAGTTGTAATTGTTTATAATTTCTTTAAGTGTTACTTGATTTTTTTGGTCCAAATACAATAAATATTCAATTTCAAATCCAAGTTTCCTGATTTGATTATTACTATCGAAAATGTTTTGATCCAAAGTTCACATCCCATAACTAAATTATGAAACAAAAGAACATAATTTAATATATTGATTATCAATATGAATATTGAAGTTTTATTATTATTTTATTAATTTAAAATTGTATCTAATTTAATATTTTTTAATAAAATGAACACTAGAATTAAAATTTGTTAAGTGTACATATATATTAATCCGCACAAGGTGCGGGACATCTACTAGTTAATATATAAAAGATTACCACACAAGAGTATAACATAGGATTTCTATAGAATTTAAAAGTTCACAAACCAATAACAAAGGATTCTAATAAGATTTTAAGAATTCATAAACTAGTAACAATGAAATCTCTAAGTTTTAAAATTCCTTCAAAATTTAACTCCCAATAACCCCTCCTTCGTTTCACCTTTATGCGATTTAATAGCACTAAAGCCCCCAAAGTACCATAACTTTTTTTTGTGAATGGTTTACTTTATTTTATTAAAATAAATATTAATTATATAATTATTTTATTAATAAAAATTATTTAAGAGACTCAATTGTGGGTATACACCATTGATCATGCTCTAAATGGTATAAAATCAATTTATTACTAAATTTTTGGCAAAGTTAATGTTGGTAAGACTATGATATGTTATTACTAAATTGAAAAAAATATGATATTTCATTAAGTTATAAATTATTAGTAATAACATTTAAAAATTAAATTTAAACAATTTTAAATCTTAAATTGATCACAACCACACAATTTGAATCGTGATGAGACTAAAAAGGGTTTCTAATAATAATAATTTTTAAAAGCATAAAGATTTGAAAGTAAATGATAACTATCCTTATATAATATTAATGAGATTATATATTTATATAACTCAAATAAAAATATTATTTCTAATTCCATTGAATTGTGCTAGATTTTGTAATAGTCCAAACATGGACTAAACTATTAATTTATTATTTTTATTAATTTATTAATTTATAAAGTTTTATATATAATAAATATACTCCATTATTGGAGCATATAAGAATATAAAAATATATTTATTAATATGTTCGCTACAAAATAATATTAGTAGATTTTTTGTCCAAAAAGGATAATAATATGGAAATTTCATTTTATAGTCAAAACAAAAATTAGATTGAAATATCTTTAAGAACTCATATAAATAGAATTTCTCCTAAAGAACTAGAAATCATAAAACATAAGTTCATTTCCATAGAAACAAAAGCTAATATACAATGGCTATCACAAAAACCTATGTGACCATTTTTCTTCTAATAACATTGGCAGTATCGATGTTCAAGTTCAACTACAATGTTGTGGCCACATCATGTATGGTGCTTAACATAAAATATTTACTTTTGTTTTGTTATCTTTAATTACTCTTAGAGATCTAGGTGAAGATTTTCTTTGAAAAATATCAAATTAGCAATAGCCATTCATTTGTGTGTAGTAGGGCTGAAATTGTTCTTCCACAGTCCGACCAAAAATATAATAAAACAACCAAATATCCTTAAAGCCGAATTAGAATTCGTCTAAACTATAGATCTGGATCCAAATATCTTAATTTTCAGATTTATATATTTAAACCTGGATTTAAATTCTTTTAAATATATTAAAATATGTTACTATACAAAATTAATTTAAATATTTTATAATATTATATTGATGTTAGGTAATGTTATTTAAAATTTTGATTTTAATATTACCTTTTTTAAATTGATTTTAATATTTGTAAAATATTTTTCCTTTTTATAGATCCGGATCCACCACATATATCTTAATTTTTTGATATATATTATATAAATCTTATCATATGTGAAAATCATGAATCTGTGATCCGGTTAATTAAACCTCAAACCGAAAAATCTGAATTTCTTGAAATTTGTAGATATCCACGAATCCGGCCCAGTACTAATATTATGTAACACGACGTTTTTTTTTTTTGGTGTAAATGTTAAATTTTATACAAATTTTCTTAGTGACAAAAGTTACATAGGAAACTAGCAGCGGAATGAATAAAAACCTAAAGCAACACCAAGAAAGAAAGAAGAAGCAACCACAATGATTTACGGACAATAACAAACTAAACAAAAGGTTTACTAGTTGAGGAAGAACCGAAACTTGGCACAGGAAGCATTGCCACATGAGTTGAAGCCTTTGATAAAATATGAGACCACGCCTTGGTAGAAATTGGCTTGCCCGCAGCGCTGCTCCAAAAGATTTGACTCCAAATACACACAGCTTTGCCAATCCTAGCCGCTGCAACCACGAGCCTCGATCCACCACCGGTAGAAGAGAACACGAGTTCCTAGAGCTTCAAACCGCAACCCGCCCCAGAAACCTTTAGAGCGCCATCTGGATAGTCCGAAAATCAAAAGAAGATCACACTTATTGGACTCGGCTTTGGAAGAAAGTGCGAGCCAAAGCAGAAAAACGGGAGTGGTGAGAGCCACATCCTGATGACGTCTGCCTCGCCTACAAAGGGACCAAAGATCAGCCCACCAAAGTGGACCAAGGGGTACCACCGAGGTGCTGGGATGGCCAATCCTCACACGAGTCTCCCACGAAGAACCTTCACTCTAATGACCCAAGAGAGATTCAAGAACACCACTTCGTGCTAACACCGAGAACCGATGCTAGCTCCACAATGCCTCATCGAAACTACCGTACAGGGGAGAACCATAGAGTAGTCGGACGGGTCGGAGAGGAAGAAACACCACGACGCGGACGACATCAAAAGCGGCGATGACTGAAGGGGCGGACAGATGGAGCAACAACCGTAAGAAACGCAGGCAAGGTCATAGACGGCCCGCCATGAGACTTAACCGGCTGTCGCACACGAACAAGCAGCAACTACGGCGACCACACGGAAGCCTTCACTACCACACTCGCGCACTGGATTAGACTCCAAGTCCAACTCCACCGGAGCATCAGGAAGGGCGCACATAGCTCGACTCCGAACAAGTGAGCCACCACCTAACCGCCGGTCTGCTCCTACACGAACCTGAGGCTGGACCCCAACCCACCGGATCTGAAGAAAGGATCTATCCCAACACAGTCACGCGCTCTCACCGACGCAAAGAAGTAGATCTGGCATCGGTAAAAACCACGACCCACTCCTCAACGCAGCCCTTAAAGCCGACTTCTCACCAAGCCCAGACGACCTAGCCTCGTCGTGACACCAACCTCCGCCGAGGAACACCAGATCTACACAGAGACCAACGATTTCGCTCAGCATCATCGCATAAGGGCCACAGACATCTCGGACAGGTAGGTGAGCCGGCAAGAAGCAAAAATGAGAGAAACAGGAGACGACGCCTCCGACGACAAAGGCCGCCGGAGCTACCGGAAGAGAGAAAGAGGCGACTTTTCTTTTTTATTTGAGAGAGAATCGACTTTTCTTTTTAATTTCAAAATAATGTAACACGACGTTCTCCTAATATTATGTATCATAAAACGTTCTTAAAATTTGTTCAAAAAAAAAAAAAAAAAAAACGTTCTTAAAAAAAAAAACTATTGTTTGGACATGGTATATACAGAACTATAATCTTGTCGTGGTTGTGATGTGCAGTGCTACCAAATTGCCCAGCTCAATTTCTTAACATTTACACCAAAAAAAAATTGCCCAGCTCAATGTGTGCCATAATAATAATATTGCATATTTTTATTAATTAGTTAATCAATAATATTTTTTTACTAATTATAAAATAAAAAAGTAAACTAACTAAGTTTTGTATATGGTTAAACGTCCAGTTTAGTTTGTTTTACTACTTTTTTCTTATTTTAGTTTCAATCAGTAAAAAATTATGTAGCCAAAAAAGGAATTCAAAGATATGTTTTTTTTTGAAAATAATAACTTAAATTAAAATAATAAAAATTTATTACATTTATTTTTACTTAATTGTTTGTTCCACATAATTATTTTACTATATAAAATACTTTTTATATTTCATTTAATTTAGCTAAACACATTGAAAGAATCATTTTATTAGTTTATAAAATTAGTTAGACATAGACATTGGCTATCCATTTAGGTATGAATTATTTTTTAGATATCATTTTTTTTTAAATTAGGTTTGTTTGAATATTATAAATTTATGTTTGGGCTTTCAGTTGAGTCATTCTGATGTATAGGAATCTAAAAATATCTAAATAACCAATATATCTGAAACATGTTCGGATATTTGCCACTCTTTCCATACACTTAAACTATGGCAAGAAGACGTAGCAGACAATGAAGGTTCTTCTCCTTCATCTTCTGAAGATTAGTTTGTGAGCATAGACTCAATCCAAACGAGGAATGGACAGAGTGAGGGCCAGGGTTCATATTTTCCTGAGCTGTTTCCGCCAAAAGCCACGCCTTGTGGAGTGGTTCTCTCCGCCCAGCTGGAGGAGAAAGGACACAAGCGAGACCCATATCAGAAATTATCTTTTCAAACGGGTTTTGATTCCTCTCTCATTGTCATCACCGTTGAGATCTGGAGAAGATGAACAAGAAGTGAGAATGGAAATATTTACTGAATCGCCCAGAAGATTAAGATTAGTTTCTACGTTTCGTGGATTTACCATCCACGTTTGTGTGAACATTTATTAGTTTATGTTTTATTAATTCAAAAATTAGCATGATTAATTTTAATTTATATTTTTTTAAAAATTAAATTAAACATCAAATTATTTATGTATGACGATTTTTTTTTATAAAAATGTTTTTTGATTAATATTTAATTATAAATAATTTCATATCTAAATTTTCGATTTTGATAATAGAAAAATATTATTTCAAGATAACAGTGCAATATATAAAATAACAACACAATATAATAAAAATTATCTTATTATAATATATTTAGGAATTATCTTTTTATAATAAAAAAATATTTTTAAGATTTTGGATAATTCTTATTATTATTAGTTTTTATCACTTATATTATTAAAAAATCAAATTCGTTTTTTATTTTTACTAATTTATATATTTAATTCATTAAGGGTATAATCGATATTAATTTACTACCTTGAACGTATGAACTCTGTTGCTAAAAATTACTACACAAATAATAGTATATATAGATGTTAATGGATTGAAAATATTGACTGTGCATAAACATGTCAATTATGGCCGAAGCTGCGGTCCGAACTCGCGAGCTCTAAAAGTTAGCGGGCTTGGGCTTAGTTTTACAAGTCCAAAAAACATTGGGTCTTTCAGGCTAAGTCCAGTTGGGCTTTGGATATTTTGGACCTAAGCCCGTTTGGGCTAGAACCGGTCCGAAAACCCAAAATTTTATAATTTAGTTTAAATATTATTGTTATTTCAATCTAAAAGATTATTAGTATACTGACATATTATTTTAATATTTTTATCCAAACTCTGATAAAGCAAATATAAAAGTTGTTAATGATTTTATTATTTGATCATTACAAGTGTCACGTTTTAAATTTTGTAAATGTATTTTCTTCTTTCATGTACAACATGTGTTTTTTTCAATATACAAAGTAGAAACGTTTAACGATGTTTATCATAAATTTTGTTTTCTTACATGTTTAGTTTTAATTTATACTTGTTTATTTAAATCTTATTAAATTTGGTTTGTTTATAATATATTTTTCAAGCATAAGAAAAAGTAAAACATTTTTGATAAAAAAAAAAAAGTTCAAACTAATTTTGTATTTTAAAACAAAAAAAAATGAAACTATTTTTTTAATGAAAATTTACATATATTAAAACGATGGAATTGACAATGACAAGTTATTTTTTGAAAAAATCTGAAAAGCCCTATAGCTCTATAAAGACTGGGTTAGACTCGGAATTCTAGGCTCAAAATATTTTTGGACCGGATCGGGCTGGACCGAACTCAAATATTTACGGATTTGGCGGATTTGGACTGGGCCGGACGAGTCCGAATTGACACCTTAACTGTGTATACTGTTTTGCATTAATTCGCAACAAATAGTGATAAATTTTGCGATAAATGCAAATATATAATTATATGTTGAGATTTGATTACCCAAATAAAATCGACGAAATATGGAAGATTGTATGAGTCAAATAAAATCAACCAAATATGGAAGATTTAATTATTGACAGGTAATATTAAATAGAACATTAAATAGAGACTTTTTTTTTGGTCAATTAAATTGAGACTTTCCATGATTTCCTAGGAAAAGAATCCTATAAATTTTGACCAAAAAAAAAAAAACCTATAAATAAAACTCTCCACGGAGAATTATAATGCAACATAACTTCTTCTCAATATAATACTAACAAAATCTCTATAACATGGGTATCACAAAAACCTCGATAGCAATTTTTTTTGTAGTGGTATTAACAATTTCGATTTCTAACCACAACGTTTCGGCTGTGACAGGTATGTGCTACTTTTTTTTCTTACTTTTGGCAAGTGTTACTTTCAGTATCTTTGATAATTTCAAGAGGAAAATCTCAGTTTAAGAAACTTTGTATATTTATATTTATTTTTGAAAAAAGAAACATTGTATATATATTGTGCAGTGATCGAGGCAGCAACCCGTCCCCCGTGCCTTTTTCTATGTAATGGTTTTCCACTTAACAATTTTGCATGTTGGCATGATTGTGGATCGAAGGGGTACAATGATGGACGCTGTGGTGGAAATCCGTCCAGGTGTTGTTGCCGTAATTAATCGATTATCTTTATAAAGTAATTTGGCAAATTGAGTTAAATGATGAACTTTATAATTGTTGCTTTTCAGTTTATTGAGAATGAATAAAACATAAATCATGATACTACAGTTTATATATATAATCTCGGAGATCTATGTGTTTATAGTCTAATGAGGTGAATAATATTTTGAAATACGCTATAGACGAATCAGCGTGACTACAAAAAGACAAAAGAAGAATTACTAACTGAGTCAATAATCTTATTTTACATTATATAACAAGAACAGGTTCACCTCACCAAACTTAATACACGCAGCGCATTCATTCAACTGAACATATAAATTTCTTCTTTTACACAACATAAAATCATTAACCGATCACACCGGACAACAAAATATTCGAATGGTCAGTTTGCAAAGCTACATAAGATTTTTATTATAAAATGTCCACGATAAACAAAGTCTACACAAAAGGCTTAATCGAACATATTAAAATACCTTATGTTTCTTTAAAAAAAAAAAAAAAAAAAAAAAAAAAAAATTAAAATACGAAATAAACTAAATGATAATGAAAAATATACTAAAAATAAGATAAATAAGAGAAAAACTTAAACTTAGTGGAGCAACTCCTGAATGCGTATGGCTAGATCCTGATCCTCCGTAAAAGAACGAGGTGCCCCAATCATCGGTACGAAAAACGCTGATGTTATAGTTCGTGATTTCAGCGTGCGGATGTATCACCTGGCTTGACTGGAAGGTGTTGTAGCAGTCTACAGTCTCTATGTTTCGGAAATAACTCGCTTTCCCGAAACCTTCCTCGGGAGAATGTCCCGAGCCCATCTCGGTCTTCGTGTGTCGACCAAACCTCTGAGAATTTACAATCTCACCTCCCCAGTCCACCGCAACCGCGTGATCTGCTAAGGAAGTGAAAATCTCCCGAGGCCAATATCCTATTATTGTGTTGTTAGTCCCAACACTTAACCACCAGTTTCCGCTTTTCCGGTCCTACATTTTTTTATGTACATCAATTGGAAAACAATAATATATTAGACAAACAATATGAAAAATAATTAGGTCTGATACAAAAAGTAATTAGAGACGACCAACCTTCCAAACGAGAATTGTCATCTCGTATTGGCTTCCTCCAAAGCTAGATATCGGCGTAATAGAGCCTCCCAAGACAATATTGTTACTAATCTGAATAAATCCAGGTTCTTCAAGGTTGTAGCCACCGGTTATATTGTATCCGTCACTCTAAAAAAATTATTTATGGTATTGCTATCAATTCGTTTGGATTGATAGGAGTATGATAAATTTTTGATACGCTATATTTAAAGAGGTTACTTCTGTTGAACGACTTTCATAATCATAAACGGTATAACGAATAATAACCAAGAAACTTTATTTTATCTATTTGGTAACTTAAATCAAGAGTTTACAGTTTATCAGATTTATTTGAAGAAAACAAATTACTACAAGTAAGCTTTTCGAATAAACTAATCGTTTGTCTACTTCAGAAAAAGGAATAGTTTGTATTTACTTTATTGTCGTTTAATTAATATGATTTTCCAATGGTATAGTTTGTATTCTTATACATGATAAAAAAAGTCTGGCATTTTTTAGTATGTATATATATAAGTACTAATAATACTGTATTTAGTTCTTACAAACATTTCATCCGCTAAGTTAATCTAGTCACCTTCAGATATATCACATAATAGTGTTTTCTTTAAGAGATTAATATGGATAATATTTATAATATATACAGTATACTAAAACATTATGGATCCATGTTCGTTGCACGGGTTTTTGGTAATGAGCTATTCTAATTCATTCTAGATTTTTGTCTAATCCCTTGATTAAAATTATAGATACGTTAAAAAGTAGTACTCTTCAGAACGTATTTTTGAAAAGCATAATTTTTATTATTATAAAGTTATGTCCAATACATGTTTTCTGTTTGAGCAGATATGAAAAATATGGAGGCCCAATTCATGTCCAACCCAAACTGAAGAGAACAAAAAGTATATATATATATATTTAAAAATGTTTATAATTACTAGATTAAAAGTATATTTCATTTTTTAACTGTAACATACTTTAGATTTTTTGACGCATAATTTTAAAGTATTTTTTTTTAATATCTGGTAAATATATGATTCCTCTTTGTTTAAGTATATAATTGTAAAAAGTAACTTATGAACAACAAAAAAAACAAACTGTCGAACAAAATCAGATCTAAGCGAGTTCTGAAATTCCTTCTGAAACTATATTGTAATAGTGGTCGAGTCATACAAAGTATTATTAATATTATTATTTTTTTTCAACAAAAATTATTATTTTTTGGTAAAAGGTTGTCTTACCGAATATATTTAAAAGACTAGATTTCCAGAAGGAACAAATTGACTGGATTTAACACAGATTCGGCTAGTCTTTTAATTATTACGTTAACTTAAACTATTACGTGTAGTATTACCACTATGGGTTAATTAACTTGATATTAAGAATTCCTATGATAAATTTATAGTTATAATAATATGTAAAAGACAAAAAAAAATGTAAAAGACAAAGTTGATAAAAAAAAAACAGACGTACCGTCCAGTAGATGAAAAATCTTGTTTTGCTGTCGTTGTATAGCCCCGGACATACCTAAATGGTTGAATAGTTAAAAACAAAATTATTGAAGTAACACATATATATATATATATATATAAACTAAGTGATCAGAGTAAAGTAAATCTTAAGTCAATTACATAAATTAAAGCTCTTTTCAAAAAAAAAATTACATAAATTAATATACCTGCCACCCAACTTCTATGGTATTTAGATCATGTGTGTCATAATCCCCGGAGGAAAGCCATATTTGGGATATGCTCAATTCAGCTGCACTATCTTCGACCAATGGGTTCCATAAGTTAATGGTTGCTCTGGTACCGTATAGCTTCGGCGGGGCATGCACAGATGCTTCCGCATACTATCATCAAATAAATATATACCTTAATACCGTTAATCTCTAACATATACTACTAATAATATAATCCATTTAATAGGCAAAATGCTATTTGTAGATTAAACATTAGTTCTCTAATCAGTCTATACAAAAAAAAAAGACACAGAGCCGGCCCAACAATAATATGAAATATTAGATGAACAAATTGAGCCTTTTATCATATATATATGCTTTATAAGAAAGAAAGATGAACATTGAGACTTTTTACCATGATTTTTATTATAACTTTTATAATTTCGTATATAAAATTAAAAATAAAATTTGTGTTCTTTTTATGAAATTTTGGCTTAATCTGAGCTTATTTTGTAAAAACTTGGCCTTAGCTGTCAACTTTTACCACACAAGAAAAAACACTTTGGCCTTAAGCCAAACTTTAAGAATATAGTAGGACAACTCTTACGTGTATTTCTATAAACATTTGGGTCTTTTTTACATGTAAGTTTTTACAAAATGGGAAATGGGCCATGGTATTTATTCATGTGCCTGATTCAAAGAATATCGATCATTTCCAAAAAACTTTTAAATCTATTAAAAATGTGAAATTCATAATCTTTATTCCGTTGTAAATAGTAAAATTTAAGACAAACCCATAAAACCGTAGTCTTACTATGCTTACAAGTTACAAAATTACAAGGGAATAGTGTCATCTAAATATTTATTGCAAATATGTAAGATATAATGTAGATTTAAATACCTCGTGTTGGGGAGTAAACGTAGAATTGGTGCTAGTTTTTGGGGTTCTCTGATGATTCGAAATAGCCTCTTTTTGTCGTATCGGCACTGTTCCGATCTCACACTTTGCGGTGCTAATTTGCGCTTCAGAAGTTGACCAGATGCTTTTCTTTTGCACCTTCTTCATAATAGGATAATCTGATGGTGTTTCCTGTATTTTGTTTACAATAAAAAAATATTAGATTTCTTCAAAAAAAATATTGGATCAACATATGAATTTAAAGATAATCGCTATCGAATCAAAACACAAATGAACAACTATGTTTTTTTTTGAAAAAATACCTGGATTTTGTGGTTTCGCAACAGATAGTTTTTAAAGGCTAGTTGCTTATTCCGGTCGACGCATTCTACGGTGTCTCCATCGGAAGCCTTAAAAGAAAATAACATATTAGTATAATCTAAAGATATAGAGATATTGTTAGCAAAAAAAAAAAAAAAATCTAAAGATGTATATATCACCCAAATATATGTGTAACTTTTAAACCCTAAAGTAAACATTACCAGGATATAATTATGTGACTGGGCAGTTGTGGCTATGAGTAAAAGAAGAGCTAGATGAATGACCCGTATCATGGCCCTGTTCGGCGGAAGATCGCCGCAACAAGAAATAGGACGTTACGATGAAGGTGATGAGATCAAAAAGTGTCGCTGTTACGGTTAGTGGAGTCGCCGAAATGAGTCGCAACTGAGTCGTAACTGTCGCTGAATTAATAAGCGATCAATTATCATCTGAAAGCTGCCTCTGCGTTTCTTATTAGCACCAGCATCATGCAGACTCCACAGTCTTGTGTATAAAGAGAGTTTAGAGAGAGAGAGAGAGGTTCGTTTATTGTTGTTTCCTTAACAAAGGTAAATTATATATGAAGAACACGAAGTGATGAAGATATTTAAAGAGGAGGATGATGCGTATAAGAAGAAGTACACCCACTATCTCTTACTCTCTTTGTCTCGCTACCCTTCATTCATTTCCAGTTTCGAACGTTGTATCTCTGCTTGTTTTAGGTGCTTTTAGGGCAAATTATTAGTGCGTATATATGTTTTAGTAGACTCAATTATTAATGTTTTCATAGATAACAAAGTAATTTTTGTTTATGAAAGAAACTAAAATAAGCTAAATATACTGTGGAAAGCAACGTTTAAACTTCTTACTTTTAATTATAATTAAGTCCTTGTTATTATTATTATTTTCTTGTTTTCCAGTTTCACCATTCTATATATGTTTGTTTTTTGTGTGTTTTAGTAGATTCAATTATTAGTGTTTTCATAGGATAACAAGTTAACAACGTACGTAATGGTTGCTTACAAAAGAAACGATAACAAACTTACATTTTTAATTATAATTCTTTGCAATTTTTTTTTTTTTTTGTTTTAGTTAGACCAAAGTAGAAACCGATGCGAAGAAGATATATAACAGTACGTGTCACTTTAACGACAAAACAAGAATCGTTTCCCAAAACTTGTGAGAATTCTTTATCTTTCTTTTACCAAAAAAAAAATTCTTTATCTTTCGTGTCTTCTTTCGACTTCCTATATATATACACGGTCTAAATTCATTGTCACATAAATAAGGTTATAGCATCAGTAATTCAAAACAAGACATTTAAATGGAACCATGAAAAAGAAGTTCAAAACTCAATTATGTTAATTTCAAAATCTAATTAGAAGAAAAGGAAGAAAAAACCATTAAGCGTGGATTATTATAGGATTGGGCTACACATCTATAATTTTGTTTAATTTAATTAATTAATGAATTAATCAAAAATCACACTTGGTTTATCAATTATGGGAAAAGGGTGGCCCAGAAAGTTGAGAGAAGGAAAAAGGTGATCCAGGAAAAATTATGGTACTGAATTTTGAAAATGTGGCGACAAAGAAAGCTGAAAGAAAGGTAGTCAAACCAAAAAAATGAAAGAGACAAAGTAATATTCTCTATTAAAAACACCTGATGTATGTACAAATTTCAAAGAAGCAAAGCAATAGTATATCAGTCTGCACAAATATACGTATAACAAGTGAAGAAGTTAAAAATATGATTTTGTAAAAAAAAAAAAAAACATTACTAGTCATAAAATTTAGATTATGGCTAGTCTGGGAGTGGCATGACTAGTCATTTAGAAGAGAGAACAAAATCTAAACGCAGGGAGTTTGGTGTCTGAATGTGTCCTACAATTCTACTTCTATGCTGAAATTTGATGCCACGTCACTTCTGGCATGTGTGTACTTGGAAGATAGTTATTGACAAAATGTGAAAACCAGCTAATAATTAGCCTGTCTGCGTCCTCTGTGGTAAATTCAAAAGTCAGACCAGATCGTATTAGTACAATATTTTATTATAAAAGAGGATGATGCTTTTGATTAGCTAATAATTAATCCACGTGACGACTGAGCGAATCTATAATCTAGATTAAGGCGACTAAACAAAAAGATATACTCAATGTACTACGTAAGCGCAAATCACATTGATGATTGATGAATCAGTTGCAAAAGGTTAGAGAACTGCAATGTTGCCACGTTTATATTATTTACGTAGATGTTTCTCCGAGTGTTGTGTTTACCCATACCAAAAAGTATTAAAACATATTACATGATATATAGTTTCATAGTTCTTTTCTTTGACCCAAAAAAAAAGAAGTTTCACAATTAATTGTGTTTAAAATAATATTACTTAAAGAAAATTAATTTTTTTTTTTTGGTATCCGGAGCTTCGAGAAGATCCAATTAGCGTCAATGACTGTCCACTAGAACTTAGCCGGGGAACCTGCCAAAGCATCCTGGAGGGCTGGTGATCACCCTATATAAATCTCATCAGTGGCCACACATTAGCATGCTTCTCCGTATTGGGTTCGAAGATCCCTCAAGATAATCACCTCCCAGCGGCGTTCGAACCCATAACTTTCCAGGTTGAGTTTAACCGCTGTACCACTAACACGTAGTTAAATTATTAACATAATAAATTCAACATGACAAATAGTATGTAAAAGATGCATTGACATTGTATAAAACGTTATCAAATTGAAATAGAAAGTGCTTAATGCCGGTTGTTGATCGTTTCAGTTTGTTTTTTTCCACGTTTTGGGTTATTCACCAGGACTAGTTGGTGGGTCTTTTTAATGAATGTTGAGATATGCGTAATAATGAGAAAAATATCTAAGCCTATTTTTACTATATGTGATAAAAATGATTTATCTTTATACTTTTTTTTTATAAATGTGGATTGATCAAGTAATCCCCACTCCTTTCGAGTATATATTTCTAACACATGCAGAAAGATAAAAATGTTATATTTACTGTCAAGCAAGAAGATGTCAATGCTATTGGACAACTGATAGTTTGGAACCAAGTGCACCGTATACTCGGAGACGGAAATTTAAAAGGCCATCAAATTATTTATTGTGCTATTTGGACTTGATATGAGTCATCTTCCACAAATGGGATTAATCTGAGAGAGGACAATAAAACCATAATGAATAGAGGAAAATCATCAATTTACAGTTCACAGTAGATCCATGTTCATGATTTCCTGAAATGGCAACCCATTGGATTCCATATTCAACGGCTGTAAACGTCAGATGTTTGTACGTACATCTGACTCAAAACAATATCTATTGGAGATTGGTTACTATGATTTTTATGGGTTGCCTAAAATGGAGGTAGTTGGAGACAGAGGGAGGTCCTAGGTTTTTACCAACTATATAAGAAAAAAAAAATTGGCCAGTTTTTTCTTTTTAAAAATTCTGATATTGGTAATGGAGAATCGAACCGTGGTTGGACTTTGAAAGTCGTTTATCCAAAGATAAACCACTAAACCACTAGACAAAGACAAGTTTTATTCTTGTGCTGTCGAAATATAATTTTTATAGAAAGAAACTGAAAGCATGGACTTCCGGTCAAAGGGCCGGCTCTGGTTGGAGACAATTGGGCATGGACCGCTTTAGCAATGAGGCTGGAGAAAACCATTAAAATGCATACATAGTTCGAGTAAGTGAATGAAATACACAATTAAATAAACTTGGTGGTTTATAAAATAGCTGGTTCACAAGTTTATGTTAGCCAAACACTCTGTTGACATATCTATTGTTATCAACTAAATTTTCATGTTGTAGTGATTTTTTTTTTAACTCGGGATAATTATGCTATTACAACTATTAGAAATATTACAGATGATTCTACCGCCGACAATTCTACCTGCCGTATGAGGATTCACATCTGACTGCATCATCTGAGCCGCCCTATGAGATTCGCTTGACGGTACTATTTGCGTCATGCTGCAGATCTCTTGTAAGCTTTTTTCTTTTAATTCGCATAATTCCGTCTTTTCCGAGAATTGAAACCCAGATCTTTTGATGTAGAAGCATTAATGAACCCTTGGTCAAACCACTAGACCAAGGGGGCTTCCCTATGTTGTAGTGATTAGATAATGTTATATAATAGGAAATCAATAATTATTTTAACGTAACATTATTATTATTATTATTATTATTTTAAATAACATTATTTTCTATAAATCGCTTTAATATGAATTCAGAATATATAAGCTCACACACGATTTAGAAGTTGAAAGATAACTATAGATAGAATCATATAAAACAGAACAAAGCGTTAGTAATGAATTTTATAGTAGCAAACGATTGCCAAGAACAATAATAAGCTTTTGAAAAAAGGTTTTTTTGCTAAAAAAAATGTTCTTTTGCTAAAAAAAAGGTTTTTTTGCTCAAAAAAAAAGACAAGGTTTAAAACCAAAGTTTAGTAATTTTTAACAGGATTAATTTTCTGAACCATCAAATTTTGAATAGAAATTAAGGATATGTCATTGATTTTGAAGTTATTAACAAACTAACATTTGATTTGATGACAAAAAGAAAAAAAAAGCTAACATTTGAGCATCATTTGAATCGGTTATACCCTTTTTATTTGCAAGGAACCGGTAAAAGATAGAGAGTAGATGACGTCAAAGATGGAAGATATGGACAAGACTGAATCAGCATTATCCACTATCAAATTATACACAGCCAGCCACGTAACACATTAATTTACCTTATACATATTTATGGGGTGCAATAAAATGAGCGGATAAAAATATAAGATTTTGTTCGTTAAAATAATATAGGACTCAAAAAATACACAGTAACCGCATATGTTTTCACAGTGCTCGGAAAATACATAGAACACTTTTGCAATAAATGGTGTATTCAGTTTACTTCGCACAGTTAAACCAGATTGTTCTATATATCATCGAAATAATACAGCACGCAACTTTATTTCCACCCACCAAAATAATAAACCCTATTCCAATTCCACCCACCCTTAAATACTAAATCATAAACTCAAATATAAAACCTTAATCCAAATATAAATCTTAAACTCAAACAGAATGAACCAAATAAATAGTATATTTTATATTAGTAAAATTACGAAATATCTATGATTGCATAAAATAATTTAATGCCAAACTCAAACCATAATACTAAACATTCAACTCTAATCACTAAACCCTAAATCTAAATATAAAATCTTAATCCAAATATAAACCATAAATCCAAATAAAATAAAACCAAATAAATAGTATAGTATATATTGGTGAAATTATGAAATGTACAATACTTATATGGAAGAAGTTAATGTTAATCCCAACTTCAACTCTCACCTTTTTAATACTAAATGATAAACTCTAATCATTAAATCATAAATTCAAATATAAATCCTAAACCCAAATATCAAAATCTTTAAAAAATATATATTATGTAATATTATATTTATATAATATTAAACTATACAATATATACCATTCATTGTAATAATTTACATTTAAGATCTTTCCCAACACGTGCAATTATAATAGAACAACGAGCCATACACAAAATTCCAACCTTATATATATGAAAATACACTATTCCATTTACAAGAATACAGAAGTATATTGTATTACATGTATTCTTAAGTCTATTATATGCTATGCTACATGGAATCGGAAGCGGGGACGCGGAAACGGGAACACAAAGAAGCGTAGAGGCGAAAATTTTAAAATATTTAAGAAGCGGATACGTGTTGGAAGCGTTTATATATATATATTGAAGCACTAAATAAATAAAAATTTAAATAATAAAAATCCAACACATAATTTAAATACTGAAATTGTTAGTTTTCTATAGTAATATCTTAATCTACCAAACATAATACAAATATACTATATATAATATCTTAAGCAAAGTAGGTCAAGGTGTGGATAACGAAGAATCACAGTATATTTTACAGTAATTATAGAAAATATACACTGTACTCAAGCAAAGAAGGTCAACGTGTTAGATAATGAAATATAATTTTTTAGGACGCTATAGCGTGCAATTTTATTTTTTAATATTACGTTTAACACCTCTTTTTATAAGATTAGCTACAATTAAAAAAAATGGATAAGGAGGAGATGAAAGAATGGCAATAAAGATCAAATTACAGGTCATATACTAATAATGATTTTGATTACATACTAATATAACACTTGATCAAGGGCCCACTGGTTCAAACGCAGCGGTTGCGGTTGCAGGAGTTTGCGGATGCGGATGGTTGCGGTTTCTAGCGGTTTTAAGAAATTTGTATGATTGGTTATGCGGTTAGAAATTGATGCGTTTGCGGAATACTTATGACTGATTAACTACTAAATACACCAGCGGTTAAATAATAAATTAACAATATTTACATTTTATATAATTATAAAAATATCAAAAATCATAATATTATAATATATATGAAAATCATATTTAGAAAGTTATAGTTTTAAATGTTTAAAAATTATAGAAAATATTTTTATTTTGAAATTTTATAATATTAATTAAAATATAATAGACATATTTTATTATTTTTATAATTCCAATTTAATTTTTTTATTGAATATTTTTATTTTTGTATTTATATCGTTTTTGAGAAAAAGAAAAAAAAATTATTCTCCCGCAACCGTCCGCAAAAGCAAACGCTAACTGGAACCAGCTTTTGATTTTAAAAAGTTTGCAGCGATTTATAGGAGTTTGTATGATTGTTTTGAAACGCTGTTAAGCGCTAGACACGACAGCTGGGCCAGCACCTGAAGTGGATTAAGATGGAACAAGTTTTTCTGAAGGCATGACCTATCACCTTCGCGTGAGACGGGGCTTCCTTAGAGTGGACAGAGACTGATCAGGGACAAAGAGTAAATTTGAAAAGAATGTATTGTCGATTGGCCAACAGTATCAGTTCAATCTGGCATTTCATCCGTAAAAATTTTGGTAGCGGAAAAAACAGTCATGTCCTAAATAGAAGTTGACTTATTTTATTTCCCTTCTTTACTTTCTTTACTAAACAGCAAAGTTTACCAGCACCATAAAGAAGAGATCCATCTAGATTCCATTCTCTCTCTCCTCTCAATTGTCACTCTTTCTTTCTCCTCACAATCCCTTGTGTGTCGGTGATCAGATCTCCTGACGAAAACGTGCGCTTAAAGCAATGCTGTTGTCACTCTGCTTTCACCAATTGGTCGAGAGAGAGAGAAGGTGAGATATTATTGTGAAAAAATCTTCTGTTTATTCGATCCAATTATATATCAAAACAATGGCTTACGGTGAGATATTATTGATATGTGATTGTTGCGGTTAATCCTTTGTTTACCGTTTTGGGCAATTCTGATATTCTGTTTGTGAGTTTATATTTTTGTTGTGATGAACGTTACAAGTGTGTCTAACTACTACAACGCATGACGATGTTGTAACTCATTGCAAGGTAGCGAGTTTTATTTTGTTTGTTCAGGTTTTTTCACATTTGCCTAGATGCTTCTTTAGCCGTCCCTTTTAGCATCAGCTTTTTATCTGCTCTGATTAATCTCAACCTTCTGCATCATATTTTATTCTTGTGTGTAACTTTGCGTGAGTTTTGAGCTCCAAAGCATCAATTTCTTTATTAGCAATGGCAGTTCTGACTTTATGTCTGATTATTTCCCTTCTGTCAGTTGTCTGAATCTTTTAACACGTGTCTGAAATTTTATGTGTTGGTCCATTGTGCTTTGTAGCTCATATGGCATTGTTTGGTGGATCAATTCAATTCAACTATGAGGTTTTGCTTTCCTTAGGTTAATGTTGGGAACTTTTAAGGTGGTTTATAATGTGTTTCTCTTGACAAGGATTAAAGAGTAGGTTGATTGAGAAAAAAAATGAAGTTTGTAATAACCTCGTTGAGCAATAGCTTTCACACATACTAGTAGTAGTTCAGAAGGTTCGTGAAGTATTATTGTAGCAATCTATGTGTCCTGATTTTCTAAAACCTATCTTTAACAGAATAATCTGGAGATGGAGTTCTTCTCTGACTACGGCGACGCCACCAGATTCAAAATCCAAGAAAGAATCGGAAAAGGCAGCTACGGAGTTGTTTGCTCGGCCGTTGACACTCTAACAGGTGAGAAAGTTGCCATAAAGAAAATACACGATATCTTCGAGCATATATCCGATGCTGCGAGGATTCTCCGCGAGATAAAGCTGCTCAGACTCCTAAGGCATCCGGATATAGTTGAGATCAAGCACATCATGCTTCCTCCTTCGAGAAGAGAGTTCAAAGATATATACGTTGTGTTTGAGCTCATGGAGTCTGATCTTCATCAAGTCATTAAAGCCAATGATGATTTGACAAGAGAGCATTACCAGTTTTTCCTTTATCAGTTATTGCGTGCACTCAAGTACATTCACACAGGTAATCCATTTCTCTTGTTCTGTGACTTTAGTCTTCTCATCTTTGAATCTCTCTCTGTGTCTGTGTAAAACTCATGGACCTCCTCGGTTGTTATGCAGCTAATGTTTACCATCGAGATCTGAAGCCAAAGAACATATTGGCAAATGCAAACTGTAAACTTAAGATTTGTGATTTTGGGTTGGCAAGAGTTGCATTCAATGATACTCCCACAACAATCATCTGGACAGTGAGTTGCAAAATTTAGCACTTTAAGAGTCCTTTTTATTCTCTTAACAGGATCTGATACTCTCTTCAATCTTATTTTCTATGATATTTACAGGACTATGTTGCTACAAGATGGTATAGAGCTCCAGAGCTTTGTGGATCTTTCTACTCAAAGGTGTTTTATTGATTCTCTATAAAGCATCTTTTGATTACTGGGAGCTAACTTTCGGTAGATGTAGCTTTTTGTAGTATACACCAGCAATTGACATATGGAGTATAGGCTGCATTTTTGCGGAAGTGTTGATGGGAAAACCACTTTTCCCTGGAAAGAATGTGGTTCACCAACTGGATCTAATGACTGATCTGCTAGGAACACCTTCCCTGGACACCATCTCCCGGGTACTGATCTTCTTCTTCTTTAACTGAGTGTATTGAGTTTATGCAAAAATCTTAAAAGCAATATGATACAGGTAAGGAATGAGAAGGCAAGGAGGTACTTAACAAGCATGAGGAAAAAGCCACCCATTCCTTTTACTCAGAAATTTCCAAACGCAGATCCTTTGTCTCTGAAGTTGCTTGAGAGGCTTCTTGCTTTTGATCCCAAAGACCGTCCAACTGCTCAAGAGGTTGCTTTTAACATCTACTACAAGTTTCAGCTTTCTAGTTCTTTTGAGATGACACACTAAACTGCTTTTTTCTTCTTCTAATACTTGCATATCATTAGGCACTTGCTGATCCATATTTCAAGGGATTGGCGAAAGTGGAGAGGGAGCCTTCATGTCAACCCATCACTAAGATGGAATTTGAGTTCGAGAGAAGAAAAGTGACTAAAGAGGATATCAGAGAGCTAATATCCAGGGAGATACTTGAGTACCATCCTCAGCTGCTAAAAGATCACATGAACGGCGCTGATAAAACTAACTTTCTCTATCCAAGGTCTTAATATCTGTGATTGCATATCTGAACCAGCATTGTCTTACATCCAGTCTCTGACATTGGTTTATACTGTTATGCAGTGCTGTTGATCAGTTCAGGAGACAGTTTGCGCATCTTGAAGAAAACAGCGGGAAAACTGGCCCTGTGGCACCTCTAGAAAGGAAACATGCCTCTCTTCCCAGGTAAGACCTACCATGTTGGTAACTGGAACGCATAATATCGTTCTGACTCTGTGTTTGTATGCTTTCAGATCTACAGTTATACACTCAACCGCAGTTGCAAGAGGTGGGCAACCAAAACTTATGAATAACACAAACACATTGAACCCTGAAACTACTCAAAACATTCCTCTTAATCAATACACAACATCACAAGCACCTCAAAGAAACCTCTCAGGTACCAAACCAATCACATTCATGGGCCCGGTGGCGCCTTATGACAATGGCAGAACCAGCAGAGAAGCATATGACCCGAGATCATTAATCCGCAGCACTGCTCTTCCCTTTCCACAACAGTCTGCTGCAGCAACCGTGGGAAAGCAACAAGAGAGGAGAACAACAACCATGGAGTCTGAGAAGCAGGCAAGACAGATATCTCAGTACAATAGATACTCTCCAGACGTCGCCATCAACATAGATAACAACCCGTTTATCTTGTCTCGAACCGGATTGCACAAGGCTGAAAACAGGAGTGACCGGATCATAATCGATACAAATCTTTTACAGGCGACCGCTGGAATAGGAGTTGCAGCGGCTGCAGCTGCTCCTGGTGGTTCTGCTCACCGGAAAGTTGGAGCTGTTCGGTACGGCATGTCAAACATGTACTAAAGCGGGCCTTGTTCACACAGAACATAGTATGTTCCAACTTCTGCCATTAAAGAAGGAAATTTGCCTTCCACACAGCAAAATTGTTTTGATTTTTTTATTATAAATGTTGATCCATTCAATTTCTGACAGATAAATAAATGGATGTTAAATAATCGTGGCATATAGAAACGACAGGCAAGGTTCTGATGTTCTCACGTTTAGAGAACTGCTGGCTACAGAAGATGTAGCAGAGTTTACTGTGGATGCGCATGATGATGATGATGGCACAACCAACACATGTGGTAGTAAGAGCCCATACTACACAGAAATCACTTTGTTCTTTCTAATATCACGATAGAAATAGAAAGCAATAGAAAGCTGCATTTGTCACTTCATCTTTAAGAAAACAATTCGTGTATATATTTCCTTATAAACAGTATAGTTCTCTTGTTTGTTCTTAAACATGTTCCCTTCCAAAGTAATAACAAATTCAAGTAATAAGATACGTAGTATTGTGGTTTAAAATTTGTTAGAGAATCTCCGATAGTTACTTCATTTTTTTTTTCAAAATGAGGAAAATGAGGTAAACTCAAAATTAGTTTATATTTTGCTCTAATGGTTTCCATTAAAAAATATTTTAAATATTTATATTATTACTAATTATTATTAATTTTAAAATTCTTACTATTATTTTACAAAACATACAAATTTTACCCAAATAGAATTTTATTTGAACTAAATCTTCAATATAAACATAAGTTTAGTTTCTAAAAAGGATATAATGATTGATATAAACTTATAATTACATTACTAAAGTACTAACATTTTTTTTTAAAGTATAAAACATAAATATTAAATCTTTTTAGATATTAAACATAATTATATAAAAATTTAAGAGCTAATTTATAAATAGAAAAGCTTAATATCAAAATGAGTTTGTGAATAGTATTCTCTCGGATTTGAGAGAACATTATTCATAAACTCATTTTTTTTTCAAAACTGATGCATTATTAGAAAATGTTTTCCCTCAGAATAAAAGACCATTAAAAATGGTCGTATGCAACCTTACCATTTAATTTTAAGCAGGTGGTGTGATTGCTTAAGATCTCTAGCCATAAATTGTAGTAACCTCTTTTCATATTGAAGAAGTTTGTGGTTTCACAAAATAGAAATGTGATCTCTAAGAGCTCTGTTCTTTTTCTTTAGAATCTCTTATTATTTTTTGTTTGAATGTTTTGCAGCAAAAATATATGTAAGAAAATTCGGGTTATATACAACCAATTTTTGATAATCTAGTGAAAAGAAGAGAACTTAAGACAAGTCGTAAACCCCGTTAGTTTTAAATTTGAATCATATTAGAAACTAATATATCCATATTAGAAAAAAAATCATATTAGAAACTAAGTTATTCTTTTTATTAACCTGGGGTATCCCGAGCCTATGGAAAGGTCCAGACTAATTCTCAAGTGGAGGTTCAGTCCATGGATAGACATTTTTTCTGGATATTCAAATGGATCGAAAACAATAGCCCATATCCATGTTAGATATCCAGGAAGAATGTGACTTAGTTTCGTATAGCAGGTGAATCAAATTTGAAACGCGTTGGCATCCCAAACCTTTCTCCTTGCCACTTGACCGAAGTGCTCCCGGACAACTAAGTTATTACTAATTGGTCAGAATATAAAATCATGTTTTAGGTCTTATTAAAAAATTTGAAATCAAACGATTCCTCAGTATCGACTTTTTTTTTGAACTACCTTTCAGTATCAACTTTTTGAAAGAATTAGTTGGGTCTCAGTTCAAATACCATCGATTAATCAGAAAATTTACACGTATGCTTCAAATTATATATCCCACTCCCACTGCACAACCAAATGTGGATAAGAAAGGAGACAAATAACGTTCGCGGTGGGACCACAATGTTGTAAGCGTTGTCCTAGAGATCACCCATCATGATGGGTCCACAGGCTTGGCCCATATCTCCAGCCTTAGAGAAAAACTTTCCTCGACCAATATAATTGTATTTTGTATTTGCTAAAACAAACCATTCCCTATCGCTTCTTCGTTCCTCTCCTTCCTCATCTCTAAAAGACATCTTGTCTTGTCTTAACCAAAACCCGTCACAGTTTCGGTGTTAGTTTGTAACAACAAATATGGCACTAGCAATAAGCAAGAATATTTAGTTTTTCCTTTTGATCATTAAAAAGAATTTGAAACTCTTGAAAAAGCTAGAGAAAAGATACTAAACGACATGGAATGGGATTGATTATTCCAAGATGAATGTGAAAGATGTCTGAGAAGAAAAAAGCTGAAATTGAATTTCTCAACAGTGTGTTATTTTTGTAACATATTTAATGTAAATTGAAATACATAAATAAATAGATACTAGAATTGGGTAAGTGTCAGTTTGGTAGATGGTGAAGTGAGAAAGGCACCCGATTCTTGTAAATCTCAATCCCGAGAAACCAAACCCCTCTTCGTCCCCTCCTTGGAAACATTTTCCTATTTTCTTTTGTTTTCTTTACATATTCTTAAAAATATATAAACACTCTCAATAAAGCCTTAAATTTTTTTTAATCGAGTTATGTATTTTCTCAAACAATGAAATCATAGTCTACTACTATCTAAAATCCATAATCAACATTATATTTTTTTTATTGACCAAATGCAACCTTTATAAAAAAAATTACTAATCGATGTATTTATATGAACAATTCGTGCTAATATGTCTGTCATTTTGGTTATTTTTTTATTAAAACATGCGAAATCATAAATTAATGAATTGTCTCAATTCCTTTTTAGATTTGAAATTGGCATACGTTATTTTAACTTGATTGTCTCTTTTTCTTGTTATTGACGGATTCTAATGAAACGATTATTGAATATTTCAGAGTTTCAAGAAAAATATTAAAGACATTGGTAGTGGAGGACCCACGGGAGTGACATGTGGCCACCATGCCCGATATAATCTCATGAGCAAGTAATAGATGAGATAGATCCCCATTGTACGAACCACTTCACTATCTCTTACTAGAGTAGGAGTATCCATTAGATCTCGTTCTCATCCATCGAGATATGTATACAGACATACAATTACAGTATGTATTAATGTACCATTGGGTGTGTATAGAGAGGGGCACATGGGGATGGGTCTTTCAAGAGATTATCATGTGAGAGCACATGTGCTCTCTCTCACATTTTCCTTCTCTTTGGGCTTTCGTGTAGGTCCCCTCTTCTTCACTCCCTTGTTCCTATGCACATGCAGCACTGGGTCATTCTCCTTATCTCCACGCGCGTTGTCTTTTCTTTACACTAATGTCTCGTTCCGTACTGGTTACATCAACTCACTATAGGGTTAGGATTTGTCGTCGTCTAACTTATGTGTTTGAAGTTAAAATAATATTTCCTCTTCTAACTTTAGAACTAATAGTCTTTATCTTTTGTTAGAATTTGCAAATGGTAAAATAGAAGATCAACCTTTTACATGTATAAGTATATAATATTCTTTCTTTACAAATATTCGTTTATTTGGACTTATTACATTCATATGCAAAAAAAAAAACGCTTTACTATTACTTAACCGGCCTGTAGTAACAACACATACAATATTCAGTAATTGCTGAGTCATTACTAGATTAATACCTCGCTCTTCATAAAAACAAAACCCAATTTAGATGTGAGCATGATCTACTTAAGTGAGTGCGTGGCCACTATTGTCTAAACAAGTCGACATGGCACGTGAAAAACCAAGTCTCTTTTTCAAGATCCAATTCTATGTTACACAAGCGAGAAATAAAAAGAAATACACAACCCGTATAACACGAGGATAATATAATATAGAAAAACGTACAACTGGACCCAGCTTTGATGGCAATATTAACAATTTCTCATTACTAAGTATAGTTTTTTTTTAATAAATAAAAACTAAATATAGGGTTTTTGACATCGTATCTTTAGTCTAACCATACTGAAATTCGTTCCTAACCAACCATTGCACTAAACTATGCAAGAAATGTAACTAGGAGGGTCAGAGACCAGACAAACCCAACACTAAACCGATAGTATTGTCTTTATTCTCTAATTAAACTCAGCTTGTTTATTTACTTAAAAACAAATCAGTTCATTACAAACCAAAGTACAATGTATTGAACTGGGCAACTGGCCTAAAAAACTACAGTAGCCATTTTGTCCACTAAATCTATATATACACACACATTCACACATGCACTTTCCTCACTTATCATTATTCTCTCAAGCATTTCACTCCTCTCTCTCTCTCTCACACACACACAATGGAGAAAACTCTAGCAACTTCCGACAACACTAGATCTATTTCGGTGTTGTCCTCAGCCGCCGTGAAATCACGCGACGCTGGTTTCGAGCGCAGAACCAAACGGAGATTGTCGCAGACCAAGGCAAGCGTGTGTGTGTCCGGTGAAGAAGAAGATGATGAAGAAGAAGAGCTAAAGGAGAAGATTGAGGCATTACAGAGGATTATTCCCGGAGGAACGGCGCTTGGTGTGGACGCGCTCTTCGAAGAGACAGCTGGTTACATAATGTCTCTACAATGTCAGATCAAAACCATTAAAGTCCTCACTTCATTTATCCAACGCTTAGATAAACAAGATATGAAGTTCGGAGGTTGAAAGATGATGATGGATGACACCAAGATTTTCCTTCTTTTCTTTAGAATTTTCTTTTAAAAATTCAGTCAGTTTTTATTTTATTTTTAACTCTTCCTTTTAAATATGGCTTTTTAGCTTTAATATATGGGGAAAGAGATCTCAACATTTTTTTTCTTCAGAATCTTTTTCTTTAGCAAGACTTAAAATCTTTTAATTTTAGAGTTATGATTTTTTTATGAGAAGTGTTGAATGCAATATATTACGTGGTAGTATATAACAATATCGAAAATAACTAATAATGTAGAGAGTGTAGTTATAAAACTTTAATGTTTAGTTGGCAGCCATATGGAAATTAAATTGGATCATGAGGTAGCACTTGCATTTTGAGATTTGGCATTAATGATATTGAGCAAGCTCATGTTACGTGGTAATGTGTCCTATTTTTATTTTAGATGAGCTCATTTCACATGCACATGAACAAAGAATTCCATTGTCGGTCGATATTTTTAAGCTTACTATGAACTTACTGGATTTAAGATCCGAGGTCAAAACTGTCTAAGAACTTAGTTCATATTAGTATTTCTTGTGCATACAATCAATGTTCAAGAAACGGTAACTAAACGCTTCGTAAAAGAGGACCAGCGACAGATTATTCAGAGCTTAAGTGTGACTCATGTGTCTAACAATTATTGATTTATTTTATATATGTATATCACATTTATATAAGATATTTAGTTTTTGAGTTTAACTATAAAATTACTCTGAGGGAATATCAAAATTACATATACAAAACAAAATGAATTAGACAAATTTATGGATTTATACTAACATTTGATTTAACATATTTATATTAATTTAGATTGACTTAAATCAATTTAAACTGATTAATACCGATTTAAAATGATTTATACCAATTTGACTCATATAAATTGGATTTTAAAAAATTCATTTCGGCTAAGACTTATTTGATGCTGCATATACCGATTTTTAGAACAATGCCTATAATACAAGACAATCTATTTAGTCATATATAACTTAATTTCTTTCTCTTTTGTGTTAAACCTTAAAACAAACATGGCTTTAGAATATTGTACTCATCTAGCTGACATTAAATGAAGTTGTCATAAATATCAAAGAAATTCTCTCAGATAACTATTTTTAAGTTTTTGTTACAAAAATAACTCTCAAGAAAGAAAATGACCAAAATAGCTCATTTTTTATTTGAAATTTTTAATTTTTATTTTTTTTAATTTAGAACCCTATCTCAAAACTCCATCCCTTAACTCTAAACTCTAAGTCTAGATTAGTTAACCCTATGGTAAAAATATATTTTTATCTATTAATAAAACTTATTTTGATCATTTTCTTCATTAAAAGCTATTTTTGTAACAAAAACTAAAAAAAAAAGTCATCCTAGGGAATTTTTCTAAATATATTAATGTAACTATTGTTTAAACTCTTAAAACTCTTATAAATAATAGATATTTATAGTAAATTGTAAATCATATAAAACCACAGAATAAATTGTACATCAAGGCATCTCTAATGGTTTACATCAATTTAAAAAAAAAAAATTAATGAGTTTTTGTTTCACTCCAATTTACTTTTCTTTTTCCTCAAAATGAATATTATAACTATATTATATTAATTAATATTTACTATTAATTAATTCTAATAATGCTTTTTATTTAAAAAAACTTACAAATTTTACCCAATTTTTATCTATATCATTATTATATATATAAAGACTAAACACACATATTATAAATATTTTTAAATACAAGACAAAATTATATAAAAGTTTAGAGATTAATTTGCAAATCGAAAAGTCTAAAACTAAAATGATGTTGGGAATAATATTCCCTCTGATTATCTCAAAATGATGCACAATTAGAAAGATAATAAAGTAAATACCATGGAACAGAATTTGAAGAGTAGTTAAGACCCCAAAAAAAAGGAATGGCTGATTACCAAGAAAGAAGATGTTTCGTTGTGGAAACAAGATATCAACCTTATAGCAGAGCATAAGAGAAACACATCAGAGAACAAACCTCTGTTTCACTATAATCAAATATAAATGAACCGATGAGTTGAGATGAAGAGCCTTTCATTGTTAAGCAGATTGGTTTGTTTTCTGTTTACACTATGTGTGCCATGAAGCTCTGTTACACTTTGGAGTGCTGACATCTGAGAACTGAACCATATAAGCTCTGTTTCACTCATTTGACTGCTGCCATGACATGTAATTCCTCCTTTGGTTGCTTTGTTTCAGTAAAAGCGTGTTTTCGTTGCATTGTAACAGGAGATCATGGTGTGAGAAATGCATGAATATGAATATGACACTGTATACTAAAAGCCTACATTCAACATGAAGTTACTATATTATATTCAACATCTCTTAATCTTTTAATCACTGGTAAATTAACTAATTAGTCGAATTGGTTGTTAATTTATTTTCCAAAAACCACTCTCACAGATTCTCAAGCGCATACTCTCTTTTGACCATTCTAGGTATTCTGGCTACTTCCAAGCTTCCCCCTAACCTCTCTCACACTCTTCCTCTAGTTTCCGAATCGTTTGTTTTCTAATTTCTTCATATAAACTATTGTTGTGAGATTTCTCAAACAGAGCAATAAGTAGAAAGCAACATCTCAATCACCATAATTGCAGAATCTTTAAAGATTTATTGTTGCTTATCCTCAAGCAACAAAAGTTCGAAACTTGAAGCACGCATGCAAACGATACACTTGAATAAATATGATCAGAAAAGAATGTCATAGGTTATATTACATGTTTTCTTTTGGTGGCTGTATTTCTTGAAGTTGAAGGAGCAACCTCAGGAAGGCTGTTCCTCTTTGGAGGTAGTTTTCCTTCACCATAAGAGTTGCTTCGTGAAGTTGAAGGAGCAGACCCAGTAAGGCTGTTGATCCTCTTCGGAGGTAGATTCCCTTCACCATAAGAGTTGCTTCTTGAAGTTGAAGGAGCAGCCCCAAGAAGGCATTTGATCCTCTTTGGAGGTAGATTCCCTTCACCACTTCTTGAAGTCGAAGGCGCAGTCGAGGATAGGCCGGTCCTCTTTGGAGCAGAAATACTAGACAAGACATAGTTTGGTCAATGGAGTTAGAGAGCCGATCAACGGTTTAGAGGATCAATAGATAAAGTCATAGGGGTATTTGTAAGAGATCATATTGTGTCTACCTGAAAGGCTTCTGGGTTGTGTTCCTTTTAACTGCAGTGAGATTTTTCACTTGTTCGCCACAAGAGTTGCTTCTTGATGTTGAAGGCAGGTTTGCTGATAAGCCGGTTCTCTTTGAAGCAGAACTACTAGACAATGCAGAGTTTGGTTAACAAAGTAAGAGACCGGATCATTGGTTTAGGCGAAAACGAGTGCGGATCTATAGATAGAGACTGTTGTTACCTGAAACCCTTCTGAATCGTGTTCCTCTTAATTGCAGTGAGATTCTTCACTTCTTGACTGTAATCAAGAAAATGATTAATACAAGACTTGGTAAGCCTTGTGATTGTACATTGTAAAGGTGAAGGATCTGTTTAACCTCTTTAAAACATCTAGTTTGGCCTTCTTCATGATGTTGCTCTTGACATTCGAAAGATTGTAACTTGTTCCACTATTACCTGCAGATAAACCGTTCCACAGAAGACCATTTTGAGTACAAAACGCAAGAATGGTGAAACCGATTCATGAATGAAGCATACTGTTTTTGGACCAGATGAATCAAAAGAATCACACAGAGATTATTACCCCAGAAAGGTTTTTTCACTGGAGGAGCTTTTGCGCAGAGCTTAGTTTGACGACTTTGTTTCCCTGACAATATATTTTCGTTAAGAACATGCTATCAAATGGCCATAATAGAAAATCAATTTTGCAAGAGATCGTACTTGCGTCTTCATTCTTGTAGCGTTGCTTAAGTCGATCAACAGCTTCCTTCTCATCTTCTTCCACAACTTTCAACTTTGCCTGGATACATACACCCACAATGGCTATTATATCTTTTAAGCACTTAAACGCTTCTATATCTAATCACATCAAGAGTTGATGATGAAACAAAAACCAACCTCATATAACTCTCTCCACTTGAAACTGACTTTACTCCGCTCCATCTTCTCCATGACAAAACTCAAGTTCTTAGCACCATACTGCTTCTCATAGAACCTCTTCCATAACTCATTAGTCACAGGACTAAGATCAGTATCCTAACAAAACAAAAACAACACATAACTTAAAGATAGGAAACCATCAAACAACATACAGTTAAATCAATCTTACCTGAGTGGAATCCTCTATATGCATGAGCTGTTCCAACGTACAGTGCTGCAGGATCTTCTCAAGGAGCTGAAAATCAACGCCACCAACGTACCCAATGTAGCGTACATTATCAATAGCTAACCTAACGCATAGATCAACAAGCGAAGGTGGTTTCTTGGAGAGCCTCTCAAGCAACATATCAGCTTCTCTTTCCAAATTCTACAATCAACGAAAAAGACAAAACACTTTCAATTTGATCCCATCAATATAGAAAGGTCTCAGCTTGATGATAAAAAAAAAGATAAACTTTAATAAACAATCCAAATCACTAGATTCAAAGATATGATTTGATCCATCAATTTCGAATTTAGCAATCCAATTCCAAATCGAAAACAGTAGATGCGTTACAAGAGAGGCGAATCGAAGACTGACCCACGAAGGAAACAGGTCCAGATACTCTCTTCGGCGATCGGAGAGACGTTTCCTCTTCCCCGTAGAAGAAGATGGATAATCGTTAACGATGAAGCCTTTTTGTGTTGACAAAATAAAATTCTAGAATAACGCGATTTTCTAAACTCGCGTTTTAAAATCACGACTGTGTTCCTAAAATTGCGTTTTACAATCACGACTATGGGTCGCGTTAGGAGTGTGGGTCTTTTGCGAATTTGGGTGATACGATGTCGTTGTCATAGTCTTCTGCGAAGCGGATTCCGCGATACGACGTCGTCTCATAGTTTTAGTTTCTTTTATAGTCTAAATTATATTGGTCAGAGATTGCAAGGCCATTTGCCTATAAGAGAGGACCAATACGAAAACGATGTTTCAAATCTGATAAAGCAGGCAAGCCAAGTAGTCTTGGATGGTTTACCCTAGTGTTCCAAAATAATAATATTAGTAATAATATCGGTCAGACTGTTGTTGAAAATTACCTAAGCACATGTTATATATTTTTTATTAATTTAATTTATCAGAATATACATAAAGACGAGATACTCGTATCAAAATTAAAAACGAAAACATTTTGTAACAAATGTTATTTAGAACTATTTTAGATTTTGAAGGAATATATAAATCTGATTTATCTGATATTAAATTTAGGGAAGATATTAGACAGGGGACTTATCCAAAATTATACTAAATAAATATCCTATTCTATATATATGTATTCTACAAAGACTTTCACAATAAGAGGCATTATTCATCTAATCAGGATACACAAGAACTGGTTGAAGTTTTGGATCGCTAACGCCATGGATACATCACCATATGAAGACAGAGTGAAAGTGTTATTTCGAGTAATGGCTGTGTTAACTGTCGTGGTTATCCTTTTTGGCTCTTATTTATGTGGTAAAGCTTGCTCGGTGATGTCGTCTAGTCATAAAGCTGAAAAAGATTCTGCATCTGAATTACAACCCACGAATCTATACAATCCACGAGCTTGATGATCAAGGTCAAGCACCAAGAAAACCTAATGTTTATGAATTATGAAGGGAATGAATGGCTATCAGTTACTTTTGTTTTGATAGGTTTTTTTTGTTTTTTTTTTTGAAAAACTAGGTTTTATTTTGTTGAAACTCTTTTTGGTTATATATGTGGATTTTAAATATCTGCTTGATTAATTATTTAGCATTTTATTGTTGTTAACGTGTTATCTACTATTTTTTTTAAAAAAATCTGTTAGAGATAATCAATGATTCTCTGTGGTTATGTATTTGTTTTTCAGAAATAAGAATCTGTAGATATTATTATTCTAAATATATATATTTCGAACTAGCTACCACTATCAATATACGTTCAACAGTACAACTATATACGTATGGGATTTTTAGTTTGTTAGTTTTTTGTAAATAAATAAAATAAAATGTAATTCTTTTTTCGGTCATCGAATTTCAATGGAATTTATTCCTTATTTTCCTCAAAATACCAAAAAAACTCTAAAACCAAATGTATATCATGGTAAAAAATCCACAAAAGTCACGATATATCAAGATACATAACGTACTAATACATATCTCACATTTATCAATAAAAATTAAAATCTCTTCATTTTAATGTAAATCCCCATATATTTTAAGGAAAAACTTCCAAAATAACTTATATTTTATAAGAAAAGAGTATGTTATAAATGTCTAAAAATAGTTTCTTAAAAGATAATTATATTTCTTATGTTATATCATTTCATATTATAATTAGGCATGGGTATTTGGATTTTCGGATCGGGTTCGGACCGGTTTTTTTTGGATGTATTTGGACCTAACTAAGTATTTGAAAAATTGTAATTTTAGGCTAGTTTTTTTCAAGCTTGGATTGGTTCAGGTGTATAAATAAAATATCTATAAAATACATATAATTTTTGGATACATAACTGATTCGGTTTGAGTATTTAAAATCCGAAAAGTGTCTAAATACCCAAACTCCATCAAAATTTAACCAAAATCTAGCATATTTATCTAAAATTTTGTAATATAACCAAAATAAACTATTAATAATTGAAATTAAATATTTTTAAACTTGGGTGTTCAAAATAATAATTCAAAACTCTAAATTTGACTTTTATATTATTTGAAATATTTAAAAATAATAATGAAGATTTCAAACAAAAAAAACATTACAACTTAATTATAAATAAAAAAAAAAATATACTACATGGAGTTATAGTCTTGGATATTAGTGTTTTTATGTCTGATATGAAACGGTTTCTGTAGGATCGGATCTATTCGGATCAGTTTCTTTCGGTTAGAAATTTTTTGGATTCATTTAGATACTTCTAAATTTTTCAGGTTTAGATCAGATATTTTCGGATTGGTTCCGGTTCGGAGAGGTAAAAAATGCATGCTTACTATAAGTGTTGAAAGAATTGGAGTGAAAGGATAGATGTCGTTAGTAATTTAAAACTTTCCCTTTTCTGTTAAAATTATATTTTGAAAAGAAAAAAAAGGAGAAGCGAATGTGTTGTTTTGTCGTTAGTGTTTCCATCTTTAAACTCAATACTATGTAACTTCCAGCACACGTGGCTTACTATTCTTGGCTCCAAGACTATGTGCCAAAATTGCTGATTTCGTCGCGTGCCTCTGGGAAACGCAGTCACTGTACGGAAATAGTGAGCTGGAAAGAGTGTGCTGACCAGACGAGACGAGGAAGAAAGAATCAGTTTCTCTAACGTATCCTCTAGCGAAGCAAACCGTGACGTTACGCCGAAGAGCTAAGGAACCATGACAGGGAAGAATAATGACTCGCCTCAACAAGTTTCTCCACCTTCACCAGGTTTTCGTTAACCTTCTTATGGTAGAAAGAGACCCGAAATCAATCGTTTGGCATGTTTTGTGAAGTACCAAGATCTGAAATGTATCGCTCTGCTTGTTGATTTTGTTGTGAACTACACAGATTTGATATGTATTTCTCTACTTGTTGAATGTTGATTATGCTGTGAAGTAAAAGGGTTTGAAATGTATTGTTCTCCTTCCTTGTTGTCAAGTACAAAGATCTGAAACGTTCTTTGCTTGTTCCATGTTGATTATTCTGTGAAGTACGCCAGATTTGCTAGACAGAGACCCCAAATCCATCGTTTTGCTTGTTTTGTGACGTACTAAGATCCGAAATCTATTTCTCTGCTTGTTGGATGTTGATTTTGTTGTGAAGTAGACATAGATCCAAATCTGTCGTTTTGAGTGTTGCATGTTGATTATGTAGTCAAGTACAGCATTGCATTGTTGGGTCGCAGCTTTGGTTAGGACCCTTAGTTTCTTTTATTCACTTCTTGTTAATTGATAGTGAGTTACTTTAGATGAATTTTCTGGTTGGTAAGGTTGTTCTTCTTCCCGCTTAGCACTGAGGGATGCAAAGATTTGGTCAGTGACATGTGTGTTTAAATGATTAAGATTATGGTACCTAACTAGCTAGGCCCTGAAGTCCTCTTAAGCAATTACCTTTAGTCTACAATAATGAAAATTTGGTCTTTGCCTTGTTCGAATATTAATATGTTTAAGTCTTTGTGTGTGTGTTCTTGAACAATTACATTTACTTACTACTACACCGGAGGTTCACAGTAGTCTTTGAATTCCTATTTACGTGCATGAGATGACTATCTGAAATGTATATATGTTCTATCTGTTGCATGTGGTTTTATTGTGAAGTTCAAAGACTCGCTGCGTTGAAGTGGAGGATCCAATTTCTTGGTACAGGGGTTAAAGCTGTGAGTACAGCACTTGAGGTTGTAAAGAGAATCAAGAATGAGTTAGAGAAAGAGCACAGCATCTGCGATGATGATACTCTCAAGTATCTGGAAGAGGAGGAAAAAAAACTCAGAGATAAGTTGGTAACATTAAGCGGTGAATTAGACAGTGAAGTACATCAAGTCGAAGCAGAGATTTCAAAACTGGAGAGCAAAGTGACTGAGCTTGAAGTGGAACTCATGAAGAGAAACTCGAACCTTGGAATGCAACTCAAGGAACTCAAGGAAGATCAGGTGGAGCTTGAGTTGGAACTCAAAGAGCTTAGTGGAGAGAAGGTGGAATTAGAAAAGAGAAACTCAAACCTTGGAATGCAGCTTAAGGAGCTCAAGGACGATCAGGTGGAACATGTGAAGAAAAATTCCAAGCTTGAGTTGGAACTCAAAGAGCTTAATGGAGAGAAGGTGGAATTAGAAAACAGAAACTCATACCTTGGGTTGCAACTCAGTGAAATCAAAGAAGAGAAGATGGCACTTGAACTGGAACTCGAGAAACAAATGAAACACATGAAATCTGAGGAGAGTGGGTCGAAGAGAGAAGCTAGACGTATTACAGGCAGGAATGAAGCCCTCAAGGATCAGAAAAAGACTCTTCCAAAGGTAACTAAAATCTTACCCAGTTAAGTCTAGGCTAACACAGTTATTAAATATATGATTCTTTTCACTGTCATTTTGTGAGGAAGTTGTTAAAAGAAAAGGAGGAAGAGTTGTTGGCAGGGAATGGAAATGAAGAAAACATTCATCAGGTTCATAATTGTAAAATGTCTCTGTGTTTTCATATACATGTATGGACTGATTTTGTGAATTTGTTTATTCTCTCAGGATGTGTCTCCACTGCAGAACTTGGTTGATAGGCTTCCCAACACAATGAAGACTATCTTAGCTCCAAAAGGTAGCTTCACCGGGGACGAATTTGGAGCATTCATGGGAGGATTCGTCAACATTGCTGCGTATACGGTGACTCTTGCAAACAAGACAATGGGAATCACAGCAATGAGTGCACTCGCGTCCTTACTGACTCTCATGATAAGTACAATGTTTAATAACATTGTAACTTACATACTGACTGTAAGTGAGCTTCTCTGCTTCTTTAAGTTTCTCTAAGTGTTTGATGGGATCTTAGGGATATTGAAATATGTTTTGGGACTGCCGTAGTAGTTATGAGAGTAAAATAATGTCTGATAATGAAATAGCCTGATAAGCTTTAAACAGAAAGACCAAAAGGTCGTTATAGTTTGGGTCTGCAATTTTCTTAGAATTAATATTCATGTGAGGACTTTGTTCTATGAGTTTTGCTTGTGCACTTTTCTTAGAATTAATATTCATGCTAGGACTATTGTTCTATGAGTTTTGCAGGTGCAGGTGCAGGTGCAAAATGATCAGCCCAGGGTAGTTAAAGCTTTCACATCTCTGCCTTGGATCATGTTAGGAGGTGTTCTACCCATTGCTATTGGTGGTTTTATCCCACGTTGGGGTATAAGGGCCATCGTTACAGGAATTGTAACCTTCGTCCTTAAGATAGCGTTTGCAGTCTTTTCGGTACTCAGCTACAAGGTACCAAAGAAATATGGATTCTATTTTGTCATCTTAGGCATGGCAGGAATGGCTATAGCAGCAGGTGTTCCGGAGATTCTCGAGTGGATAGTGAAGCTTTCAGTCAAAAAAGCTTGTCCCAGCATTTGAACCTTCTCTCTTTATCGTGTTGTTAAGTCATATTCCTCAGTTATCTGTCTCTTTGTAATTCTGTTCTCAAGATTTTTCTGAACTTGTCTCTTTGTAATTCTGTTCTCCAAGATTTTCTGAACTGAAACTTTTAGAACCAAGACCATTTAATGTTTCAGTCTATTCTCCTTATGTATTAATCACAATTATGCAGTTTCTATCCATATGTCAGCTTCTAATGACGATGATGGCTAGACTGTTTGGAATAACCATGTTGCCAACAAGAGGCTGGAATACAGATCCACCAAACTCAGTACATAAATGGCAGCCTGAAACAAACAAAAGAGCATAAACATTAGTATACAGCTTCAGAAGCACCACCTAAACAAAATGCAGGATATACTCAGTCTCGAACCTCTGGGCTGTAGTCACTGAATATTAAATACTGAATACTGAAAACATACAGTGTATAATGATCATGTGGATTATGCATGGTTTTGCAACACCATTTCCTGAATTAATTGACTATGCACACAGCCACATATTATAGAAACTCTATCTACTTGAACCACACATAACTAGAAACTTCTGTTCACCTAAACAAGAGTGCTAAAATTTTCTACAGTTTTTCACTTGTGAAAGTATCACTTCAGTTATATTTTAGAGATTATGCGAGCTTCTCTGTCTATAACAAAAGCAAAAGATACTCTTATCCACCAAGTATAATGCAACACTGAAAAAAAGAAAACTTGAGTGATGACGGCCTCTTACGCACATATGAGGAGTTAAGTAAGAGAATAATTCCTATGAGATTAGAAACTCCAAGTCCAATTGTGGTTCTGATTCAGAGGTCATGATATACTTGAATGATAGAAGCACTTTCCTTAAAAATATAAGAAAAAAAAACATATTTGGTCGTTGGATCAAAATTAATGAACATATACTTTCATACATAGTGATAAGAAATGTGAAACTGGAAGACATTGTTACTGTTTTTCATGTCTTATTCAAATATAAGACACACATATATACAAACTAAAGAGAATAATTAGAATAATTTATAAGAGTAATATAAAATGACAAACTTAATTAAATGCGTTAAATCAAGAAATCAATGATATGATTATAGGAATGACTATTGTGATTGGAATCATTATTGTGTATTCCGTTTCAGGACAATTGTAATGACCGCTTGAGCTTTATGAAACACGCATGCACATCTGTCTCGTCCTCGAAATTCCGTAAGTTTTGACAAACGTCGACACATAGAGCGAAACTTACTGCAATAAATTTTTGATTTCATATTTAACGTTTTTGCGAAAACTTAAGCTAGAAAATCCTCCTTTTCGGTATTCAGATACATTAGCTTCAGATTTGATTTCGACTTACCGTGAATATCAGAATCTGATAAACTATTAGCTAATACGAATTTATACCGTTGCAGCAATCCGTAATTAACTATGTTCAGTGTTCTCTTTTTCGTTAACTTTGTTCAATTTCGTTTAATTAATACCGATGACAATCAAATATTTAATAATAATAATTATTATAATCAAATTTGATTTATTTATTTTGAAATATTTTGTGATCGGCTTCATGAGAATAATATAAAACATACAAGGGGCTCAATTTTTTGATACACTTTAAACCTCAAATTCGTGGAATATATGAATATATATTTGTAAGTCACAAAAAGATGGCATTAGAAAATTAATTTGAAACGTGACACATGACGAATACGCTAGCGTGTAGATAATAACACTGGAACACTAATTAAACATGTATTTTCAAAAACTCTAAATAAAAAAGGATCATTGTCCCCGAAAATCAGCTGCCGAGTAGATCCATACCGCTTTGTTCTCCATCTAGATTCTCTTGGATGATCCTTCCAGCCGGCTTCATCAACCTTCCTCCGAGTTCGATATCGCGTAAACGAAAATATTCCTTTTTATTATTTTCTTTTTCAGTCAACCAACACAATAGTAATACGACGTATATTAAACAGAAGAAAACAAAGAAAAGGACTAAGGTGATAAAGAAGTACGCAAGGTCTATTATATCATCGCGCCTTGGGTCGAACTTTCCAGCCATAGATTCCAGTATTGATAATACCTCAAAACAATTGTAATACGACGTACATTACAACGATTTCTTCTAATTTGATTCACTATATGAATCACATATGTATAGATATATAACCCAAATTTTATTTTAAATTTATTTATATTTTCAATGGATATTCTCTTAAACTGTCCCACTAAATTATAAGATTTAGTAATAAGATAATGAAGGAATATATGACTCTCGTATAGGCTATATCTATAAGATCTAGATATTAGACATGGGACTTATCCATTATTAAAACTAAATCCCATATAATACCAATTAATAAAACTAAATCCCATAATCTATATGTATCGTCTATTTCTATACAAAGACTTTAGCAGGAGTTAGTGTTACACAAGAATTGGTTGAATTTTTGGAGTCAGCCTAGCTAGGCTTTACAAGTCAGGACAATTGTATAGGAATTACTTACGGAATATATATTAGTCACTTTGTCTTTTTAGTTTTTTTTTTTGGTTATATATGGATTTTAAATAACTGCTTAGTTATACTGTATATCGTTGTTAACTTGTTATTTGTTGTTACTAATATACTAGGACGTGGACCTCAGCAAAATCGCGGAGAAAGTTAATATTAAGTTTTCAATATTAATTTAAAATAATTAGATATAACTATTTTAAAATATATATAAAAACTGATATAGCTATATTTTACAAATGAGGAAAAAACTCATTTGTTCACATATATACAAATGAGTTTCACTACAAGAAAACATAATCTTAACGAGGGCGGTTTTCCTCGTTATTTCGTCGTAAAAGAGGCTTTACGACGAATTAGCAAGGAAGCGCGTTTGCTCGTTCCTCGTCTGTCGTAACACATATTTCCTCGCTAATTCGTCGTAACTTAGCGAGGAATATATTTCGTCGTAAAGACGAAGTAGAGCTATTCGGCGTAAAAACCACGTCAATATTCCACGTAAGGACGTCGCTATATTTCCTCGTAAATACCTCGAAACGAGTTCCTCGTAATCTACACGTAAATACCTTAAAAGTGTTTCCTCGCAGAATACACGTAACAACCACGAAAGGGTTTCCTCGTAAAATACTCGTAAATCTTTCTTCGTTATTTCCTCGTAAATGGTTCCTCGTAAAATACTCGTTTAGTATTTCTCGTCATTTCCTCGTAAGGTTTCCACGTAAAGAGGTCGTACATTAGCTACGAATTTACTTCGTTTTTATTATTTTACAGAATTTAAAAATATAATTAAAAAATAATTAAAATTATTTAATTTAATAATAAATTAAAATTTAAAATAAAAATAAATCAATATGAAAATATTTTATATATAAATAAGTTTT